>NW_011501407.1:18353-44201 GCF_000495115.2 Populus euphratica
CTTTGCTTTGATTAATATCAAGTTTATGCCTTTCATTTCCTTTCATTTACTTAGTTAACTTTTATCTTATTTATGTTGTTATTTTGTTTATTTATTTTTCTTTCTTTCATTATGTCTAACTAAGTTTATTATGTCAAGGTACAAAGGTTACACTAATGGTGTAAAAATAAGTATAGAGTAAACTTAATATGGACTTTAATGTTTGATACTAACATGTTTTGTGTTTGTTATCTTGTTCACTCTTTAATACTTTGCTTGTTAAATGACTAATATTGATTTATGTTGTATAACACTTGGTACAACAAATACTTGGCACTCTCATAGCCTATACTGTATGGTATAACCGAGACCTGAGCTATGAAAGGAACTTGATTTGTTGTTAACATAAGTTATAATCCTGAGCTATGAAAGGAACTTTATAACCGACACCTGAGCTATGAAAGGAACTTGATTTGTTGTTAACATAAGTTATAATCATGAATGCTTGACGAGATTTACAAGTATTAGCATTATTCGAATAAGATGACTAATGTAATCATGTTAACAATCTATAATATGATTGGAACCTCCTTTGTGTGTGGTTTTCAATTGAATAATAATAGTTTATACTATACTTGTTTGACATACCATTAGTGGATCCTCTAACCTTAACATTTGTTATTATCATTGTTTAATCATTACATTAATATTCCATCTCAAAGTTCTCATCTTCTTCTTCTTCTTCTCCTTCTTTTTCTTTATTATTATTATTATTATTATTATTATTATTATTATTATTATTATTATTGTTATTGTTATTGTTCTTGTTATTGTTGTTGTTATTATTATTGTTGTTGTATTATTATTATTTATAATTTGTACAATTAACCTCCTTGTGGTTCGATCCCGGTCTTGCCGGGTTATTTATTACTTCGACACTCCTGCACTTGGAAGAAGACATTAATCTTTTAGTCGTGTCATACACCACCAAAACTGACAATGGAACAAAGATGTACCTGAAGGACATTTTCATGTCATCATCCTTTGAAGCATGGCTATTGACCGATGTGGACACATGATTGAATATAAATGAATGCCGAAAAGATATATACCACCATGACTGACTATGAAACAATGTTGCACTTAAAGGACATTTTTATATTGTCATCCTTTGAAACATGGTTATTGATCGTTATTGTCATACTGTTACATTTGAATAAATATATATATAAAAAATACATATCACCAAGACTGATTGTGGGAATAAGCTCCATTAAAGCAAAAGTTCTCTTCACCACATAAAAATGTCTGATGAATATCATTGATGATGTTAAGACATTTCTTTTCACAATCTGATTAGATAAGCTGAGAGGAATCTATTGAGAAGAACACTAAGCATACAACCATAAGCTTTTTACTGCAAGTTATGAGATACATGTTTGAATGACCTGATATTTTCATGAAGGACGCACACAACTAATAAAAAAACAATTCTTAAGAGAATCTAAGAGATAAATGATTGGTTAAACTCCCTCATGATGAATCAAGCAAGACCACACTTGAAGGCATGATCAAGCTTTAGAAACAATAAGGGTAGTAATCATCATGGACAACCTAGGATAGTCACTGCATTTACAACTGAGTGGATGGCTAGCACATAAATGAGCTAATACATTGAAAGGACAAAGAAGACTTTGGATAGCAAACAAAGACATCTTATGACAATGAACATAAAAAAGGGGGACCTATACTTCAAACTAGGTAAGGATACATGGACATCATCTAACCTTAAAACATTACACAATTATTTTTGAATTGTTACAGGAAAAATCCTTAATGAAGTCTAGCAAGATTATAGGCAAAGAAAGAAACATTACTTTGATATTAACAAATAATTGGTTTTTATCATGAAATAAGAAAAAGATGTGATTAGTACTTAAAAGTGCATTTTTATCATGGTTTTATATCATCATTTTGCACTTGAAGTATCAATAACTCCTTAACTAAAATATGTTTTATAATAATGTATCTAATAATATAAGATACCTATAATTTGTGGTAAATATCTATTTTTAATGCAGGCCTATCAAATAAATGAAAGGATTGATTGATGACTTGAAGAACTTAAATTGCAAGGATAAAGAGATTGTCAAACTTAGAGAAGAGATGTCGGTGCAATCCAAACCGGAACACTGTTAGGTAATTGGGTCATATCTGGAGCTATATATCTCAGATTTAGATCCAATTTATATGGATGGAAAGGTAAGACATAGGCCTACAACTTTCATATGGAGCCCAAGATCTAAAAAGGCCATTATCAAGTCCAAATTGTAGCAACAACAAAGAAGCCCGAATCTGTCTTCCAGCCCGAGCACTGTTCGGTATTTTGGCCATATCTGGAGTTCTAGAAGTCCAAATGAGCTGAATGTTTTACACAAGAAAGCTGAGACAATTGCCTACAACTTTCATGTTTACAACTGGCTCCAATTTTGACGTTATCAATGACGTTTTGGGCAGACAAGAGAAGATAAGGATTGTCACCAAGTCAAAAGTTGGTCACCCACTTATCAATTAGTCATCAAATCAATAGTTCCCAATTTTGGCCTATAAAAGGAGGCATTTGCCATGCATTTAGGCATCTTGGTGTCCAGATCAAGATCATGCTCTTCCTTTCTCTCTTTGTATTTTTTATGCTTTGTTTTCATTAATATTAAGTTTATGCCTTTCATTTCCTTTCCTTTACTTAGTTAACTTTTATGTTCTTATTTTGTTTATCTATTTTGCTTTCTTTCATTATGTCTAGCTAAGTTAATTATGTCAAGGTGAAAAGGTTACACTAATGGTGTAAGAATAAGTATAATGTAAACTTAATATGGACTTTAATGTTTGATACTAACATGTTTTATATTTGCTATCTTGTTCACTCTTTAATACTTTGCTTGTTAAATGACTAATCTTGATTTATGTTGTATAACACTTGGTACAACAAATGCTTGGCACTTTCATAGCCCATAATGTATGGTATAACCGACACCTGAGCTATGAAAGGAACTTGATTTGTTGTTAACATAAGTTATAATCATGAATGCTTGACGAGATTTACAAGTATTAGCATTAATTGAATAAGATGACTAATGTAATCATGTTAACAATATATAATCTGATTGGAACCTCCTTTGTGTGTGGTTTCCAATTCAATAATAAGAGTTTATACTATACTTGTTTGATATACCATTAGTGGAACCTCTAACCTTGACATTTGTTATTATCATTGTTTAATCGTTACATTAATATTCCATCTCAAAGTTCTCATCATCTTCTTCTTCTTCTCTTTCTTTATTATTATTATTATTACTACTACTACTACTACTACTACTACTACTACTACTACTACTACTACTACTACTACTACTACTACTACTACTACTACTACTACTACTACTACTACTACTACTACTACTACTACTACTACTACTACTACTACTACTACTACTACTACTACTACTACTACTACTACTACTACTACTACTACTAATATTCTTTCTATTTGAGTAGGTCATGTATTACAATAAGACCATCATCCATTTGGTTAGGAGACATGATCAAAAGATTGATGTCTTCTCTCAAGTGTAGAAGTGTCGAAGTAATAAATAACCTCGCAAGACAAGGGTCGAACCACATGGAGATTACTATATAAATTATAAATAACAATAACACAACAACAACAACATCATCATCAACAACAACAATAACAACAACAACAATAATAATAAGAAAGAGGACTTTAAGATTGTAAGATTAATGTGAAAATTAAATAATAAAAACAAATGTCAAGGTTAGAGGATCCACTAATGGTATTTTAAACAAGTATTATATAAACTCTTTTTTTTACTTAACTGAAAACTACATACAAAAAAGGTTCCAATTGGATTATAAATGGTTAACATGATTACATTACTTATCTTATTCGAATAATGTTAATACTTGTAAATGTTGTCAGGTATTCATTATTATAACTTATTTTAACAACAAATTAAGTTTATTTCATAGCATAAGTGTTGGTTACACCATACGGTTGGGCTATGAAAAGTATTTGTTGTATCAAGTGTTATACAACACAAATCTAGAGTAACCATTTAACAAACAAAGTATTAAAAGTGAATAAGATAACAAATACAACACATGTTAGTATCAAACATTAAAGTCCATGTTGAGTTTATACTATGCTTATTGTTTCACAATTAGTTTAATGACACGACTAAAAGATTGATGTCTTCTCCCAAGTGCAGGAGTGTCGAAGTAATAAATAACCCAGCAAGACCGGGGTCGAACCACAAGGAGGTTAATTGTACAAATTATAAATAATAATACAATAATAATAACAACAACAACAATAATAATAGTAATAACAACAACAACAACAACAACAACAACAATAATAATAATAGTACTAATAATAGTAATAATAATAATAATAATAATAATAATAATAATAATAATAATAATAATAAAGAAAAAGAAGAAGAAGAAGAAGAAGATGAGAACTTTGAGATGGAATATTAACGTAAAGATTTAACAACGATAACAATAAATGTGAAGGTTAGAGGATCCACTAATGGTATGTTAAACAAGTATAGTATAAACTCTTATTTGTCAATTCGAAACCACACACAAAGGAGGTTCCAATCAGATTATAGATTCTTAACATGATTACATTAGTCATCTTATTCAATTAATGCTAATACTTGTACATTTCGTCAAGCATGCATGATTATAACTTATGTTAACAACAAATCAAGTTCCTTCAAGCATTCATGATTATAACTTATGTTAACAACAAATTAAGTTCCTTTCATAGCTCAGGTGTCAGTTATACCATACAGTATGGGCTATTATGAAAGTGTCAAGCATTTGTTGTACCAAGTGTTATACAACATAAATCAAGATTAGTCATTTAACAAGCAAAGTATTAAAGAGTGAACAAGATAACAAATACAAAACATGTTAGTATCAAACATTAAAGTCCATATTAAGTTTACACTATACTTATTCTTACACCATTAGGGTAACCTTTTCACCTTGACATAATAAACTTAGCTAGACATAATGAAAGAAAGAAAAATAAATAAACAAAATAAGAACATAAATAAGATAAAAGTTAACTAAGTAAATGAAAGGAAATGAAAGGCATAAACTTGATATTAATGAAAGCAAAGCATAAACATTATAAAAAATACAAAGAGAAAAAGCAAGAGCATGATATTGATCTGGAAACCAAGATGCCTAAATGCATGGCAAATGCCTCCTTTTATAGGCCAAAATTGGGAACTATTGATTTGATGACTAATTGATAAGTGGGTGACCAACTCTTGACTTGGTAACAATCCTTATCTTCTCTTATCTGCCCAAAACGTCATTGATAACCTCAAAATTGGAGCCACTTGAAAACATGAAAGTTGTAGAAAATTATCTCAGTTTTCTTGTGTAACAAATTCAACTCATTTTGACATCTAGAACTCCACATATGGCCAAAATACTAAACAGTGCGCTGGCTGGAGGACAGATTCGGGCTTCTTTGTTGTTGCAACAATTTGGACTTGAAAATGACCTTTTTAGATCTTGGGCTCCATATGAAAGTTGTAGGCCTATGTCTTACCTTTCCATCCATATAAAGTAGACCTAAATCAGAGATCTATAGCTCCAGATTTGACCCAATTACCGAATAGTATTCCGGTTTGGATTGCACCAACATCTCTTTTCTAAGTTTGGCCATCTCTTTATCCTTTCAATTTCAGTTCTTAAATTCATCAATCAATCATTTCATTTATGTGATAGGCCTGCATTTAAAATGAACATTTACCATAAATTAAAGGTATCTTATATTATTAGATATATTATTATAAAACATGCTTTAGTTGAGTTATTGATACTTCAAGTGCAAAATGATGGTATAAAACCTTGATAAAAATACACTTTTAAGTATCAATCACACCCCTCAAATAGCTTATTACTAGTCCCTAGTAATCAAAGCGTTAAAATAGAAAAATATTTTGCAAATTCCACAAAGCAAGGTAGTCATCATTTAACTTCCATTAATCTATCCAGATAAACAAACTCTTGTTAAATTTATATACCTGCTCAATACCTCTTAACAAGATATTCATAAACCTTTTTTTTGTGCTAAATGTATCAACACATAATTATGGGGCTTTTCTTGGAAGAAAACAAAATTTTTGTTCTAATGTTTAAGGTTAACTTCCTTGGGTTGGGATTATTATTTTTGTCTTTTTTTTCTTAGTATATATACATATAATTTAAAACATCATGCATCTTTAACCCATGTAATGAGCTTTCAGTTAATGACTCCCAGACCAATTGGTCTTAGGGCATTAGGTGTTAAGACACCCTTACGAGCTTAATAACTCGGATCGCAGATACTGATATGTAGATAGTGCAATGTTTGATTCCCTTAAGTTTTTCTCCTCAACCCATGTAACAAGCGTTGGGCCAATAGCTCCCAAGTCAGTTGACTTTAGGGTATTAGGTGTTAAAACACCCCTTCGGGCTTAATTTCTTAGGTTAGGGAGGCTACGAAACCAAACTTATCTACATTTTTATTATTATCATTTTTTTCTTTTTTTCTTTTCTTCTTTTTTTTGTTTTTTTTTGTTTTTTTTTAATTATATACTATCCCTTTCCCTTAGTTGTTACCTTTAACAAAAGAACATAAATAATATAATAATCCAATATCAACCCACAATCATATGTTTAACTTGTGTGTGTGTAAATTAAGGTTTAAGAATACATGTTAAATAAGTATATGAGCAGAATTAAGTGATAACAATGCGAGAGCTTGTAAATCTAAATATTTCAAGAAGTATTATGATAGACATTGTTATGAATGATTACTAAGATACGTCTCAAGAGTCATAAAAAGTTCACCTTACTCTACCATCATAGTAACAACAATTTTGCACATGCTTTATGAAATAGAAAACACAGTTAGTTTTTTTTTTTTAGCTACTACCCTCTCTCCCCAACTAAAACGAGATATTGTCCTCAATGTTTAAAGGTAGAAAGATAGAGTATAGAAGATATCACCTGAAATAACAAACACTGACAAACCTGAAACACACTGAAACAAATATAAGAAATAACAAAACACAATAATAAAACCAAAAGACACAAAGATTCACAAATGAAGGCTCAAATCCAATCTAAGCTTTTTATGGCTTTCCTTAGTTGACCAATTTATGAAACTCATGGAAGGATCAATTACAGGAATGAAAGATTGTAGTTGGTCAATCAATTGTTCAATAATAGCAGCAGAGATTATGATTTGTCGTACAGAAGATGTTAGAAATTCCTGTTCCACAGCATGATCAAGAAAAGACAACAACTTATCATAATAACCATTAACATTTAACAAACCTATGGGTTTATGGTGAATGTGCAGTGATTAGTACTTAAAAGTGCATTTTTATCAAGGTTTTATTTCATCATTTTGCACTCGAAGTATCAATAACTCCTTAACTAAAGCATGTTTTATAATAACGTATCTAATAATATAAGATACCTTTAATTTGTGGTAAATGTTCATTTTAAATGCAGGCCTATCACATAAATGAAAGGATTGATTGATGAATTGAAGAACTGAAATTGAAAGGACAAAGAGATGGCCAAACATAAAAAAGAGACGTCGGTGCAATCCAAACCGGAATACTGTTTCGTAATTCGATTTGTTTGGAGTTGTAGATCTCAGATTTAGGTCCACTTTATATGGATGGAAAGGTAAGACATAGGCCTACAACTTTCATATGGAGCCCAAGATCTAAAAAGGCCATTGTCAAGTCCAAATTGTAGCAACAACAAAGAAGCCCGAATCTATCTTCCAAGCCCGAGCACTGTTAAGTATTTTGCCCATATCTGGAGTTCTAGAAGTCCAAATGAGCTGAATCTCTTACACAAGAAAGCTGAGATAATTTCCTACAACTTTTATGTTTTCGAGTGGCTCCGATTTTGACGTTATCAATGACATTTTGGGTAGACAAGAGAAGATAAGGATTGTCACCAAGTCAAGAGTTGGCCACCCACTCATCAATTAGTCATCAAATCAATAGTTCTCAATTTTGGCCTATAAAAGGAGGCATTTGCCATGCATTTAAGCATCTTGGTTTCCAAATCAAGATCATGCTCTTGCTTTCTCTCTTTGTAATTTTTGTAATGTTTATGCTTTGCTTTCATTAATATCAAGTTTATGCCTTTCATTTCCTTTCATTTACTTAGTTAACTTTTATCTTATTTATGTTCTTATTTTGTTTATCTATTTTTCTTTCTTTCATTATGTCTAGCTAAGTTTATTATGTCAAG
This sequence comes from Populus euphratica, assembly GCF_000495115.2. NCBI lineage: Eukaryota > Viridiplantae > Streptophyta > Magnoliopsida > Malpighiales > Salicaceae > Populus > Populus euphratica. The sequence goes on from NW_011501407.1 coordinate 26,703, forward strand.
GTGAAAAGGTTACACTAATGGTGTAAGAATAAGTATAGTGTAAACTCAATATGGACTTTAATGTTTGATACTAACATTTTTTGTATTTGTTATCTTGTTCACTCTTTAATACTTTGCTTGTTAAATGATTAATCTTGATTTATATTGTATAACAATTGGTACAACAAATGCTTGGCACTTTTATAATAGCCCATACTGTATGGTATAACCGACACTTGAGCTATAAAAGGAACTTGATTTATTGTTAACATAAGTTATAATCATGAATGCTTGACGAGATTTACAAGTATTAGCATTAATTGAATAAGATGACTAATGTAATCATGTTAACAATCTATAATCAAATTGGAACCTCCTTTGTGTGTGGTTTCCAATTAAATAATAAGAGTTTATACTATACTTGTTTGACATACCATTAGTGGAACCTCTAACCTTGACATTTATTATTATCATTGTTTAATTGTTACATTAATATTCCATCTCAAAGTTTTCATCATTTTATTTTTCTTCTTCTTCTCCTTCTTTTTATTTATTATTATTATTATTATTATTACAACTATCTTCTTCTCCTTCTTTTTCTTTATTATTATTATTATTATTATTATTATTATTATTATTATTATTATTATTAGTATTATTATTACTACTACTACTACTACTACTATTATTGTTATTACTATTATTATTGTTGTTGTTGTTGTTGTTGTTATTGTTGTTGTATTATTGCTATTTATAATTTATACAATTAACCTCCCTGTGGTTCGACCCCGGTCTTGCCGGGTTATTTATTACTTTGACACTCCTGCTCATGGGAGAAGACATCAATCTTTTAGTCGTGTCATGCAATTGGGCCCAAGAGGAAATATGAAAGATCTCTTCCAATGTGCCTAGACCACCTGGTAAAGCAATGAAGGCATCAACATGGTTAAACATTGCATTCATTCGAGCTGACATTATGGAGACCTGAAGTTCCTCTCTAATTGTTTTTCCAATGATGTCCCCTTGTGCTAAAGCTTCGGGGGCGACCCCCAAAACTTGACTACCTCCTAAAAATGCAGCTATTGGCACACCTCCCATTAACCCAAGACTGCCTCCCCCATACACTAAATGAATCTTTCTCTCAGCTAGCACTTGGCCAAGATGATTTGCTGATTCTAAAAACTCCTTTTCTTTCCCAGGACTAGATCCACCAAAAACACAAATATTTCTTATATGATGACCTGAGGAACTTGCCATTTCTACACACTTCTGTATTTGTTGAATGTATGGGTTGAGTAGAAATGAAAGGAAGGAAGAGAGGCTTTTATAGATGAGAAATTAGAAAGGCAATCATACCACCTATATGTAGGCCAGCTGGAGTCTCACACACTCTCTCTCTCTCTCTTTATTTATTTATTTATTTACTTTTGAAAAAGCATGTGTATGTACAGGTAGTTGTGATTGTGGCTCACATCTTCCTTTGGTTTTATGTCCAAGAACGGCTTAAACACCCTCTATGGGTCGGGGATAGGCTTCCCATCTAGTTTTCTTAAAAACTGACAAACAAGGTCTTTTTTAGTCAGATTCCCAAGACTAAGTTGATCATGTTCTTTATGAAATAGTGGTCATAAATCATGAATTGCACGATGCACATCTCCACTAGGATGCATCTCAAGAGTCAATAGAAGATTATCTAAAGACTTCTTACTCAAGTCATCCTTAATGAATTGTATTTTATCTTCATGGTTTATAAATATCATTCCTAAAGAACGACATTGTGCATTACAAGTCCATCTAGCACATCGATGACAGACTTTTAGTTGTTTTGCACGATGTTTCTTTGCAAAAGTGTTTTTACCTGTTATAGGCATATGTGAAATGGAGTTAGAGGACTCACCTGATAATCGGACCTTTGATTCAATCAACCAGCGAATATCTTCAAGAATTCCATGATTTATTAACAATATCAATCTTGCACATCTAACACAATAAATTTTTGTAATCGCATTCTGAGGTAGAGCGGGAAAATACTTTTTCAATTTTTCAAGATTAGTGTCCATTTTCAAATGAGAATTAGAAGAGAGATTCAAAGAATTGCACAAATATATACACAGATATCAGTTATTGTGGGAAACTGAAAGAAGCGACTTAAGTCACAGAGTACCGTTGTCTGCCATTTGACAGGGGTGAGAGAAACTAGCAAAAATCACTCAAAAAGAAACATAAAAACAATGTAAGAAAAACAAAATAATCAACATTTATCTACAAGATCATTTAAACCAGTTGATTCATTTTCATTAGGAAAATTATCAAAGTAAGCTTTCAAACTATGTCCATTTTCCTTAAAAACATTGTCATTCATTGAATTCTCAATATCACAGGCCCCATAAGGATTGTTCCATCTTGATCATAGCTCTCTAGGGAATGCATAGAGTTGAGAATTATAAAACAAAACTTTTTGACCAGTATCAATGACACGATGAAAAGATTGATGTCTTCTCCCAAGTGTAGGAGTGTCGAAGTAATAAATAACCCGGCAAGACCAGGGTCGAACCACAGGGAGGTTATTTGTACAAATTGTAAATAACAATAATACAATAACAATAACAATAACAATAACAACAACAACAACAATAATAATAGTAGTAGTAGTAGTAGTAGTAGTAGTACTAATAATAATAATAATAATAATAATAATAATAATAAAGAGAAGAAGAAGATGATGATGATGATGAGAACTTAGAGATGAAATATTAATGTAAGGATTAAACAATAATAAGAACAAATGTCAAGGTTAGAGGTTCCACTAATGGTATGTCAAACAAGTATAGTATAAACTCTTATTATTTAATTGGAAACCACACACAAAGGAGGTTCCAATAAGATTATATATTGCTAACATGATTACATTAGTCATCTTATTCAATTAATGCTAATACTTGTAAATTTCGTCAAGCATTCATGATTATAACTTATGTTAACAACAAATCAAGTTCCTTTCATAGCTCAGGTGTCGGTTATACCATACATTATGGACTATGAAAGGGCCAAGAATTTGTTGTACCTAATGTTATACAACATAAATCAAGATTAGTCATTTAACAAGCAAACTATTAAAGAGAGAAAAAGATATCAACTATAATACATGTTAGTATCAAACATTAAAGTCCATATTAAGTTTACATTATACTTATTCTTACACCATTAGTGTAACCTTTTCACCTTGACATAACTAACTTAGCTAGACATAATGAAAGAAAGCAAAATAGATAAACAAAATAAGAACATAAAAGACAACTAAGTAAAAGAAAGGAAATGAAAGGCATAAACTTAATAATAATGAAAGCAAAGCATAAGCATTACAAAAACTACAAAGAGAGAAAGGAAGAGCATGATCTTGATCTGGAAACCAAGATGCCTAAATGCATGGCAAATGCCTCCTTTTATAGGCCAAAATTGGGAACTATTGATTTGATGACTAATTGATAAGTGGGTGGCCAACTTTTGACTTGGTCACCATCCTTATCTTCTCTTGTCTGCCCAAAACGTCATTGATAACGTCAAAACTGGAGCCAGTTGCAAACATGAAAGTTGTAGGCAATTGTCTCAGCTTTCTTGTGTAAAACATTCAGCTCATTTGGACTTCTAGAACTCCAGATATGGCCAAAATACCGAATAGTGCTCGGGCTGGAAGACAGATTCGGGCTTCTTTGTTGTTGCTACAATTTCGACTTGATAATCGCATGTATATATCGTGGGCTCCATATGAAAATTGTAGGCCTATGTCTTACCTTTCCATCCATATAAATTGGACCTAAATCTGAGATCTGTAGCTCCAGATATAACCCAATTACCGAACAGTGTTCCGGTTTGGATTGCACCGACATCTCTTCTCTAAGTTTGACCATCTCTTTATCCATGCAATTTAAGTTCTTCAAGTCATCAATCAATCCTTTCATTTATGTGATAGACCTGCATTAAAAATAGACATTTACCACAAATTATAGGTATCTTATCTTATTAGATACATTATTATAAAACATATTTTAGTTAAGGAGTTATTGCACTTATCAATTAGTCATCAAATCAATAGTTCATCAAGTTTATGATACTTCAAGTGCAAAATGATGATATAAAACCATGATAAAAATGCACTTTTAAGTACTAATCAATCAACTTTTTGACAATTTTCACAAGTTTTGCAGAATGCATGTGTGTCCTTAAACATGGTGGGCCAATAAAATCTATTTTGAAATATTTTTGTCGCAGTTTTTTTTTATGAGAAATAACTTCCACATGCTTCAGAATGACAAAGTTTTATAGGCCAAAATTGGGAACTATTGATTTGATGACTAATTGATGAGTGGGTAGCCAACACTTGACTTGGTGACAATCCTTATCTTCTCTTGTCTGCCCAAAATGTCATTGATAACGTCAAAATTGGAGCCACTCGAAAACATGAAAGTTGTAGGCAATTTTCTCAGCTTTCTTGTGCAAAACATTCAACTCATTTGGACTTCTAGAACTCCAGATATGGCCAAAATACTGAATAGTGCTCGGACTGGAGGATAAATTCGGGCTTCTTTGTTGTTGCTACAATTTGGACTTGAAAATGGCCTTTTTAGATCTTGGGCTCCATATGAAAGTTGTAGGCATATGTCTTACCTTTCCATCCATATAAAGTGGACCTAAATCTTAGATCTACAACTCCAGATATGATCGAATTACAGAACAGTGTTCTGGTTTGGATTGCACCGACATCTCTTTCCTAAGTTTGGCCATCTCTTTGTCCTTTCAATTTCAGTTCTTAAATTCATCAATCAATCCTTTCATTTATGTGATAGGCCTGCATTTAAAATGAACATTTACCACAAATTAAAGGTATCTTATATTATTAGATATATTATTATAAAATACGTTTTAGTTAAGGAGTTATTGATACTTCAAGTGCAAAATGATGATATAAAACCTTGATAAAAATGCACTTTTAAGTACTAATCACAAGTCTAAGTACTTCATTGCTTCATCAGGGTCTTTATCTTCAAAAGTTCTATTGCACATCAATTCAACCATTTGCCTATCTCTAGGTGTTAACCCTTCATAAAAATATGAAACCAATCTCCATGTTTCAAAACCATGATGAGGGCAAGTACTAAGCAAGTCTCGATACCTATCCCAACATTGGTAAAATGTTTCTCCTGGTTTTTGAGTGAAAGTGGTGATTTGTCTTTTGAAAAAGTTTATTCTATGAGATGGGAAAAACTTCTTTAAAAACTGTTGTTGCATTTCATCCCAAGCACGAATGGATCCAGGTCTCAAAATTTGTAGTCATGTTTTAGCTTTATCTTTTAGTGAAAAAGGAAAAAACTTTAATTTGATGGTGTTGATGCTACAATTTAAATTATTATATATGTTGCAGACCTCCTCAAATTCCCTTAAATGCAAGTATGGATTTTCCAATTCTAAGCCATGAAAAGAAGGTAAAAGTTGAATAATGTCTGGCTTAAAATTAAAATGAGATACGTCGGGAGGAAAAACTATGCATGATGGTGCACTTGTTCTTGTGGGATTCAACTAGTCTCTAAGTGGTCTATCACGGTTATTCTTATTATTCTCATTACGAAGTGATTGATTATCTTCTTTGAGCATATTTCTGAAAATGATGAGGATACCCTACAAAGTCTACAACTTGATGTACGTGACCACACTCTCATGCACGTGTAGGAATAGAATAAAAGAAAAAAAGAAAACAAAAGAAGAAGAAACAAGAGAAAAGAAACAAAGTTATATACAAGAAAAGTGAAAAGAGAAAATAAAATAAATACTATAATTTATACAAGAACTTACCTCCTAGGCAACGGTGCCAAAAACTTGACACGACTAAAAGATTGATGTCTTCTCCCAAGTGTAGGAGTGTCGAAGTAATAAATAACCCGGCAAGACCGGGGTCGAACCATAGGGAGGTTAATTGTACAAATTATAAATAATAATAAAATAATAACAACAATAACAACAACAATAATAGTAATAACAGCAATAATAATAATAATAATAATAATAATAATAATACTTCTAATAATAGTAGTAGTAATAATAATAATAATAATAATAATAATAATAATAATAAAGAAGAAGAAGATGAGAACTTTGATATGTAATATTAACGTAAAGATTTAACAACAATAACAATAAATGTCAAGGTTAGAGGATCCACTAATGGTATGTCAAACAAGTATAGTATAAACTCTTACTAGTCAATTGAAAACCACACACAAAGAGGTTCCAATCAGATTATAGATTGTTAACATGATTACATTAGTCATCTTATTCAATCAATGCTAATACTTGTAAATTTTGTCAAGCATTCATGATTATAACTTATGTTAACAACAAATTAAGTTCCTTTCATAGCTCAGGTGTCGGTTATACCATACAGTATGGGCTATGAAAGTGCCAAGCATTTGTTGTACCAAGTGTTATACAACATACATCGAGATTAGTCATGTAACAGACAAAGAATAATATAGAATACAATAACAAGCAAAGTATTAAAGAGTGAACAAGATAACAAATACAAAACATGTTAGTATCAAACATTAAAGTCCATATTAAGTTTACACTATACTTATTCTTACACCATTAGTGTAACATTTTCACCTTGACATAATAAACTTAGCTAAACATAATAAAAGAAAGAAAAATAAATAAACAAAATGTGAACATAAATAAGATAAAAGTTAACTAAGTAAATGAAAGGAAATGAAAGGCATAAACTTGATATTAATGAAAGCAAAGCATAAACATTATAAAAAATACAAAGAAAGAAAGCAAGAGCATGATCTTGATCTGGAAACCAAGATGCCTAAATACATGGCAAATGCCTCCTTTTATAGGCCAAAATTGGGAAGTATTGATTTGATGACTAATTGATCAGTGGGTGGCCAACTCTTGACTTGGTGACAATCCTTATCTTCTCTTGTCTGCCCAAAACGTCATTCATAACGTCAAAATTGGAGCCACTTGAAAACATGAAAGTTGTAGGAAATTGTCTCAGCTTTCTTGTTTAAAAAATTCAGCTTATTTCGACTTTTAGAACTCCAGATATATCCAAAATACGGAACAGTGCTCGGGCTAGAGGACAAATTCGGGCTTCTTTGTTATTGCTATAATTTGGACTTGAAAATGGCCTTTTTAGATCTTGGGCTCCATATGAAAGTTGTAGCCTATGTCTTACCTTTCCATCCATATAAAGTAGACCTAAATCTGAGATCTATAGCTCCAGATATGACCCAATTACCGAACAGTATTCTGGTTTGGATTGCACCGACATCTCTTTTCTAAGTTTGGCCATCTCTTTCTCCTTTCAATTTCAGTTCTTAAATTCATCAATCAATCATTTCATTTATGTGATAGGCCTGCATTTAAAATGAACATTTACCATAAATTAAATATATCTTATATTATTAGATATATTATTATAAAACATGCTTTAGTTAAGGAGTTATTGATACTTCAAGTGCAAAATGATGATATAAAACCTTGATAAAAATACACTTTTAAGTATCAATCATTTAACCTTTTCACCTTGACATAATAAACTTAGCTAAACATAATGAAAAAGAGAAACATAAATAAACAACATAAGAACATAAGTATAGTAAAGGAAATGAACAGCATAAACAATAAATTAAGAAAAATATAACATGAAATAAAACTTAAACATTACAATAATATAAAAAAAGAAATAAAGAGCATGATCTTGATCTGAAAACCAAGATGCCTAAATGCATGGACAATAACTCCTTTTATAGGCCAAAATTAGAAACTATTGATTTGTTGACTAATTGTTAAGTGGGTGGCCAACTCTTGACTTGGTCACAATTCTTATCTTTTTTTTTCTATAAAAACTATCATTGCTAACATCAAAATTCGGATAGACTTAAATAATAAAAGTTCTAAAAAATTTTCTCAGCTTTCCAATAAAAAAAATTGAGGTCATTTGAACTTCTAAAACTCAAGATATCGACTAAACATTGATCAGTATCTGTGTTGCAGGACAAATTCAGACTTCTTCATTGTTGCTAAGATTTGGACTTCCAAATAGCAGAATCGAGTCTTACCTTCCTATGAATGTTTGAGAATTGAGTCTTACCTTCCTATGAATGTTTAAGAATTGAGTCTTACCTTCCCATGAATATTTGGGGCCTATGTTTTAAATAATATGACCCAATGATTGAATGATGCTCTAGTTTGGAATAGACCAACATCTTTTTTCTAAGCTTCACCTTCTCTGTGTGTTCTCAATTTCAGTAGTTAAAATCATTAATAAATCCTTTGATTTATATGATAGGCTTGCATTTATGATGAACATTTACCATAAATTAAAGGTATCTTATGGTATCAGACTTCTCGTTGTAAAACATGCTTTAGTTAAAGAGTTATTGATACTTCAAGTGAAAAATGTTGATACAAAACATTGATAAAAATGCTCTTTTAAGTATAAATCACACCCTTCAACCAGCTTATTACTAGTCCCTAGTAATCAAAGTGTTAAAATATAAAAACAATTTGCAAATTCCACAAAGCAAGACATTCATCATTTAACTTCCATTAATCTATCTACGTTAAAAACTCGCATTAAATTTATATATCTATTTTATATATCTTAAACAAGATATTAATAAACCTTCTTTTTATTATGCTTAATGTATGAAAACATAGATGATGGGGCTTTTATTGGAAGAAAACAATATTATGTTCTAATGTATAAGGTTAACTTCCTTAGGTTAGGATTATTCTCTTTTTTTTCTTTTATTTTTTTGAATATATACATATAACTTAAAACACAATGCATCATTAACCCATGTAACAAGCTTTCAACTAATGACTCCCAAACCAGTTGGTCTGAGGGCATAAGGTGTTAAGACATCCTTACGAGCTTAGTAACTTGGGTTGTAGATACTGATACATAGATAGTGCAATGTTTGATTCCCTTAAACTTTTCTCCTTAACCCATGTAACAAGCATTGAGCCAATAGCTCCCGAGTTAGTTAACTTTAGGGTATTAGGTGTTAAATCATCCCTTCAAACATAGTTGCTTAGGTTAAAAAGGTTACAAAACCAAACTTATCTATATTTTTATTTATTTATTTTATTACATTTATTTTTTTGTAAATTATATACTATCCATTTTTCTTAGTTGTTACCTTTAACAAAAGAACATAAATAATGTAATAATCCAATCTGCAACCCACAATCATATGTTAAAGTGTGTGTGTGAAAATGAAGGTTTAAGAATAGTTGTTAAATGAGTATATGAGAAGAATTAAGTGATAACAATGCGAGAGTTTGTAAACCTAAATATTTCAAGAAGTATTTTGATAGAGCTTATTATGAATATTGCAAATAACCATTGAAAAATATTTACCGAGATGTGTCTCAAGAGTCAATAAATTCTAACAACAGTTTTGTCATATGGTTTTAATAATAGCAAAAATAGAGTTTTTTTTTTAAGTCAACATTACCCTTTCCCCCCAACCAAAACGAAACATTATCCTTAATGTGCTAGGGTAGAAAGATAAGGTATATAAGACATCACCTGAAACACTGAACACTGACAAGCCTAAAACACACTTAAACAAATATAAGAAATAACAAAGCAAAATAATATGTTATTAGTAAAATAAAAAGGCACAAGGTTTCACAAACGAATACTCAAATCCAATCTAAGCTTTTTATGAGTTTTCTTAGCTGACTAATTCATGCAACTCATGGATGGTGTTGTGATGTCGCGGTCATACAAATTAATTACCCTAACTTAAAACATAACACACAAGATAGTATAGAGCAAGCAAGGGGTCGATCCCACGAGGAAGATTTTGTTCACATTTTTATGCTATATGTTATACAATTTATGGGGGGTTTTGATTTGTGATGATCTAAAATATAGAAGAAATTAAACTAGCAAACAAAATCAATTGAAACCAAAATTTATCAAGAAAAGAAACCTTGGTCGCAAACCAATCCTTGAAACAAAACTATAATTTATATTCTGAATTTTTATCTTTTCTTAACATTGGTTAATTAACAGGTCCGCCTTATAACTAACCCTAACCAATAAACAATCACAATGTCCGCATTAATGATTTAGTTCAATGACAGCCCTAAAAACTAGATATTTGAGTGTTCTCCCTAAATTTAATAATATAGTTCCGTCATAATTATCAAGCTTAGTTGCTTCACAAGTTCATACATCACAACTCCGGTTTTGATATCAAACTTAGCAATAAATTATTGACAATAATAACTTGGAGTTTCGCTCTAGCAATTATCAACAACAATCATAGAAAATATGTATAGGAAAACAATCATACACAATCATAATATAAACTAAAAATAAAAGAAAGAATAAATCTCACGGTTCTTGAAATCAGAAGGTTTGTTGTGTCTTTGCAACCAAGAAAATAAGTTTAGCCTTGCATATTTATGGAACAACTACTCTTAAAGATAGAAGAAAGCATTATTTCTGATTTGTAGAGAGGAGAGTTTGTGTTTCTTCACTTCTGGCTGCTGCCCCCTTTCTGCCCTATTTCCTTTCTCTTTCCTTTTATATACTAAGAAACCCTAGTTCCTATTTTACAAAATAATTCTCCCTTAAGTTGACATTTTACATTTAAGTACTTCAATAACTATTTTCCTAAAAAGGAGAATTAACCTTGCATGAAATCTTCAAGCTCTAACTTAGAAGAGCTAAATTGCTAATATAAAAACTTGGATGTCGGTTTAGAAGCTTCAAAACATAATTTGGACTCGTTTCTTCACGAAACTTGTTTGTTGGCAGAATTTAGTTGTCATCTTTGAAAACTCATATCTCCCTCATATGACATCATTTTTTGATGAAATTTAGAGCATTTATAGATCTTTGAGTCAGAAATCCAAAAACATTAAGCTTGCATCAATTGGACTTCTATAGCTCCAAATATTAAATTTTGAATTGACAAAGTTCAACAGTGGCAAAATACGAGATTTGACTTTGAAGGATGTGATTTCCATGATCTTTTCTTTTTATTTTTCTTGTATTATATTTCCAGAAAGGTATGGATGTTAGCTTTTTAGTGCCACTAGAATCATTTCATTTTGATCTCTAGAACTCACGCTCTACACAAAACATCAATTAAACATCAAATCTGCTAATTACCTCCAATTTACTCATTTTTGCATCTTTCATCCAAAAGTGCCTTCAAAACATAAAACAAAGAATATCAAGGTATTTTACATATAAAACATGGAAAAAACATTAGTTAGATGTGGGTGAAACTATCAAATAATATGATTACATCAAATACCCCCACACTTAGCTCTTGCTCGTCCTCGAGAAAGGATAAATAAAAGTAAATTGAAAATAACTGATTGTGCATCAAAAGTGTCATTAAGTCTCTTATTTTACATATGTATTTATTGTTTTTATTTGGTTGTTTTTATAATAATTGATGTGTTTTTTAGTAATGAAGTTTGTTTTAATGTTTTGATAGGTTTTTGGAGCTTAAATGAATTAATTCAGAAAATTCAACGTCGGAATTCAGAACAAAGAATTGAAGAGACATTTAGTTGAAGATTGAAGCAAATCTTGGTTCAAATAAGTGCTCCAAATTTGTCCCAAAAATCAATTCTATTCCAATTCTAGAAAAGAATATCATATGATTTATTTCAAGCCCAAACTTGCCTTATGTTGTGTGCAAACTTCAACCATTAAACACTCAAGGTTTCAATGTCAATCTTAGCCCAAATAATAAGTACATTTGTATACTTATTTGATGCTCAAATTCAGCCCAAAATCAGCCCTAAATCAACCCCAAATCAACCTTCAAACTAACCCAAACACAATCCATGATCTTACATGTCCACACAACAAATAACAATTGATTTATTTTGGGTAATCCATTGATCCAAGAAGGCAAGCACATGGATGGAAAGCTGGAGGGGATATTTTAACATTATTTTGGGTCAAAAAGAAGAAGGAGACACCTCATAAATGAGGAAGAAAAACGTGCACCAAAGTAGTTGTAAAGCTGTCTTGATTTGATTTTTCAAAACACCTTTCGGTGTTTTGCCCATAACTTTTGACTCAGGTGTCCAAATGAGCTGTTCATTAATGATCTGGAAAGGTGACAGAATTTCCTATAAATATGTCTCTAATAGACTTCTCCAAAACAAGCTTCTAAGAGGGTCGAATTGCTGTCCAAAGTTAGAGTCAGATTTGTGTCCGAATTTTTTCTGAAATTGTATTGTGTTCTTCTTTATAGATTTCGGTTCTTTAGTTTGTAAAACTTATTTTTTCAGTTGGATTCAAGTTCTTTCATGTTTATTGAAGTGTTCTTATATATAATCATGGTTGGCTAAACTCTTTCTTGGATCCAAATCAAGGATAATGGTGATTGAGGTGAGTTCTTTAGGATATGAATGAATCTTAATGTTTATCTTCTTATTTTCTTCATGAATGATTTATTATTGTAAAGAAATTTTAGAAATCATTTAGGTAATGTTATAATCTTGAATTTTTATGCACAAACTTTAGTTTTGGTATAGAGATTGCTTGATTCAATGTCTTACTTAATATGAAAGTACTTGTTCATTCTTAAGCAATAATCAATCTTCATCTTTCTAATCTTCATTGTAATATCTTCCGATATAATATCACCATCGTTGAGATTAGGTTGAGTTATCTTATATATGTTGAAGAAATCACCAATACATCACCATTAAAATTGATTTGGACTAAGACATACTTTTCTTGTCATTTAAAATCTATTTACATTTTTTTTATCTTTGAAAACAAATCCATCAATTATTTTCAACCAAGTTATTGTTAATTTAATTTCTCTTGAGTTTTTTTTTTGTTACTTAGCTTAATTTCCAGATCTAGCTCTCTGTGGATATGACCTCGATCTTACCGAGTTAATTGCTACATCGCGCACTCGTGCACTTGCGAGTTAAAACAAGCCGATCATAAAAAGCGGTCAAGCAATTTTGGCGCCGTCGCCGGGGAGCTAGCAAGCAAAGGTAACAAATTTAGATTTGATTATTGGAAAACTAAAAAAAATCATATAAAAAAAAATCAATTGACTGGTTTTACCGCCTAAAAAAAAAAATTTACCTTAACGTTTCGGATATTGGACTGTGGACTGGACTATTAATTGTTGGATTTTGGTTGGTTCAACCATTTTTCTTTTATTGTCTACTCTTATTAGTTTCTAATATTTTTCTTGTTTATTTCATTTTATTTTGTTGATATTGTTTTTATTTATTGTCTAAAGTGTTTGGCCGGTATTACCGCCTCTTGTTTATTTCAGTTTATTTTGTTGTTTTGTTATGCTTATTTTATATATATATATTTATTGTTTGAAGTACTTGGCCGGTATTACCGCCTTTTTATTCATGCCTGTTATAATTATCTTTTAATGTTTATTATTGTTATTTTTCTTATATTTATTGTCTAAAGTGCTTGGTCGGTATTACCGCCTCTTGTTTATTTCATTTTATTTTGTTGTTTTGTTATGATTATTTTTCTTATATTTATTGTTTGAAGTGCTTGGCTGGTATTACCGCCTTTTTATTCAAGCTTGTTATAATTATCTTTTAATGTTTATTGTTGTTAATAGTGTTTATTAGTTGGAGAGTGAATTTCTTAATTTGTTGTATTTTTATTTTTGAGCTATTACTTTTATTTGCAATTTTTTTTCTTTTTCTTTCCTTTCTTTTCATATTCATATAATTGTTATATTATTATTATTATTATTTTATCATGGCTAATGTTGAAGATGTAGAGGGTGAAGGGAGTGTTCAAGGTAATGGACCTCCACAATTCAATGATCAACCTAATTTTCGAACTCTTAGAGAGTATCTTCACCCGGCTAGACAAAGTACACCTTCGTGTATTATCTTACCTCTTAACCAACAAGCTTTCAATTTGAAACCGGGCATGATTCAACTTCTTCCCACATTTCATGGTATGGATTCTGAAAATCCATACATACACATTAAAGACTTTGAAGAGGTATGTAATACTTTTATTGATAGAACATGCATAGAGGAAACCATTCGACTTAAATTGTTCCCATTCTCTCTAAAGGATAAAGCCAAGCTTTGGCTAAACTCTTTGCGTCCTAGGTCTATAGGTACATGGAGAGAAATGCAAGCTGAATTTTTGAAAAAATACTTCCCCACTTATAGGACAACAGCCTTACAACGTCAAATGATGAATTTTTCTTGTAGTCCAAATGAGTCATTTCACCAGGCTTGGGAAAGGTTCAAAGACTTGTTAAATGCATGCCCTCAACATGGTTTTGAGATGTGGAGGTTAGTGAGTTTCTTTTATGACTCTCTTACCGCAGATTTTAAAAAGCTAGTGTCAACCATGTGTAATGGTGAGTTTTATGACAAAGAACCAAGTGAGGCCTTTGATTTTTTTGATCAATTGGCTGAAAACACAAAGCAATGGGAGACTTCTCTCCCAGTTCATGTGGAGTCTAGAAACACCATTTCTCATTCAAGTGGGAAGTTTCAATTGAAAGAGACTGATGACCTCAATGCTAGATTAGCCTCATTGGCTAGGAAAGTAGAGTCTCTTGAGATTAAAAAAGTGCATGTCATAAGTGAACAACAAGAGGAAAGTTGTGTTGTTTGTGAAAGCAAAGGGCATAGGACTAACTAAGTTGACTCAATCACTAAGCATTCAAGAGAAGGGAAAAATCCCAGCTCAACCAATGCCCAATCCTAGAGGTCAGGTACACATGAGTGAATCCTCACCTAGTGAACCTTCAAACCATGAACAAGTCCAAGCCATCACTACCCTTAGAAGTGGAAAGATTGTTGATAAAGGTGTAGGTTTTAGGATTCCTAAAGGTATTGTGGAGGAGAAATCTAGGGAAAGTGAAGAGGGAATCAAAACACAAGTGACAAATGAGAGTTTGAGTGACAAAGAAGGTGAGATAAATGAGAAAGAGATGAGTGAGAAAGGAGATGATTTAAGAAAGATTGGAGTCAAAATGAGTGATTTAGAATTTGTTCCTAGAGCACCATTTCCACAAAGGTTAGGAAAACCTAAACAAGATCTTATGAACTCGGAAATCTATGAATTGTTCAAACAAGTGAAAGTCAATATTCCACTCCTTGATGCAATTAAACAAGTTCCATCTTATGCAAAGTTTCTTAAGGATTTATGCACAGTCAAAAGGAGATTGAATGTGAAAGAAAGAGCCTTTCTAACTGAACATGCTAGTGCCATCATCCAGTTTAAGACCCCTCCCAAATACAAAGATCCTGGTTGTCCTACCATTTCATGCATTATTGGAAGTCATAAGATAGATCAAGCTTTGTTGGATTTAGGAGCAAGTGTGAATTTAATACCCTACACTGTTTACGAACAATTAGGTTTAGGAGAAATCAAGCCTACTCGAATCACCCTTCAATTAGCTGATAGGTCAATCAAGATTCCCAGGGGTATCGTTGAGGATGTGTTGGTCCAAGTAGATAAATTCTACTTTCCTGTTGATTTTGTAGTATTAGACACCGCACCAATTCAAGGTTCTAATGCCCCCATCCCAGTCATCTTAGGGAGACCTTTCCTAGCTACATCCAATGCCTTAATTAACTGTAGGAATGGGGTGATGAAATTGTCTTTTGGGAATATGACTGTGGAGATGAACATATTCAATGTCTCCAAACAAATCGGGGAACATGAGGACATTAGAGAGGTAGATTTCATCCAAACAGTTTGTCAAGAACACTTTGAGAGAGTGTGGATCAAGGATCCATTGGAGAGAACTTTAATTCGTGATGAAAGATTTTGTTCTTTGGAATGTGTTGATGAGGAAGTAAGAGAACTTGAGACTTATCTAGATCCAATGCCTATTATGTCAATAGGTCAATGGACCCCATCATTTGAGCCTTTGATTTCACCCCAAGTGAAAGTTGAGGAATCTCTTGTCCAGCCTAATAAACTAGAAAGGAAGCCTTTACCGAGTGATCTTAAGTATGCATTTCTAGGGGAAGATGAATCATATCCTATTGTGATCTCATCAAAACTTAGCATAGAGCAAGAACAAAAACTTTTGAGAGTGGTGAGAAAACACAAGAAAGCAATTGGGTGGAAAATTACTGACTTGAAAGGAATTAGCCCTCTTTTATGTACACATAGAATCTATCTTGAAGAAGAGGCTAAATCTGTGAGGCAAATGCAAAGATGATTGAACCCAAACATGAAGGAAGTAGTGAGAGGTGAAGTGCTTAAGCTACTTGATGCAGGTATCATTTACCCTATTACAAACTCAAAATGGGTTAGTCCAACCCAAGTTGTCCCTAAAAAATCTGGAGTCACGGTAGTGAAGAATGAAAATAATGAGCTGGTACCAACTAGAATCCAAACTGGATGGCGTATGTGCATTGATTATCGTAAATTGAACATGGTGACTAGGAAGGACCATTTTCCGCTTCCATTTTTAGACCAAGTGCTTGAAAGAGTAGCTGGAAGAGCTTTCTATTGTTTTCTAGATGGATACTCAGGTTACAACCAAATTGAGATTTCTTTAGAAGACAAAGAAAAAACCACTTTCACTTGTCCTTTTGGTACTTATGCTTATAGAAGAATGCCATTTGGTTTGTGTAATGCACCAGCCACTTTTCAAAGGTGTATGATGAGTATCTTTAGTGACATGGTGGAAAATTTTTTAGAAGTTTTCATGGATGATTTTTCAGTTTATGGGGATTCTTATGAGTTGTGTCTAATGAATCTAGAAAAAGTTCTTGAAAGGTGTGAAGAGAGCAATCTTGTACTCAATTGGGAGAAGTGTCATTTTATGGTGACACATGGCATTGTTTTAGGTCACATTGTCTCTTCAAAAGGGATAGAGGTAGATAAGTCAAAAGTGGAAGTCATTCAAAAATTAACTACCCCTAAGACTGTGAAAGATGTGAGATCTTTTTTAGGACATGCTGGTTTTTATCGAAGATTCATTCATTCTTTTAGTACCATTGCCAAACCATTGTGTAACTTGTTGTCACAAGATGTCCCATTTGATTGGACATCAAAATGTCAAGAAGCTTTTGAAAAGCTTAAAGGGTTGTTGACAACTGCACCAATCATGCAAGCTCCTGATTGGTCTTTACCATTTGAACTGATGTGTAATGCTAGTGATTTTGCGGTTGGGGCTGTTTTAGGGCAAAGAAAAGACAACAAACCTCATGTCATATATTATGCTAGCAAGACTTTGAATGATGCTCAATTGAATTACACTACAACTAAAAAAGAACTCTTAGCTGTGGTCTTTGCATTAGACAAGTTTAGGTCTTATTTGGTTGGATCTCTTGTTATTGTTTTCACTGATCATGCAGCATTGAAATATTTGCTCACAAAACAAGATGCCAAACCACGTTTGATTCGATGGATCCTCCTACTCCAAGAGTTTAACATTGAAATTCGAGATAAAAAGGGAGTAGAGAATGTAGTAGCTGATCATTTATCTC
>NW_011501404.1:0-44406 GCF_000495115.2 Populus euphratica
TCACAACTGGAGCCAGTTGCAAACATGAAAGTTGTAGGCAATTGTCTCGGCTTTCTTGTGTAACAATTTCAGCTCATTTGGACTTCTAGAACTCCAGATATGGTCAAAATACCGAACAGTGCTCGGGCTGGAAGACAGATTCGGGCTTCTTTGTTGTTGCTACAATTTGGGCTTGATAATGGCCTTTTTAGATCTTGGGCTCCATATAAAAGTTGTAGGCGTATGTCTTACCTTTCCATCCATATAAATTGGACCTAAATCTGAGATATATAGCTCTAGATATGACCCAATTATCGAACAGTGTTCCGGTTTGGATTGCACCGACATCTCTTTTCTAAGTTTGGCCATCTCTTTATCCTTGCAATTTAAGTTCTTCAAGTCATCAATCAATCCTTTCATTTATGTGATAGGCCTGCATTAAAAATAGACATTTACCACAAATTATAGGTATCTTATATTATTAGATACATTATTATAAAACATATTTTAGTTAAGGAGTTATTGATACTTCAAGTGCAAAATGATGATATAAAACCATGATAAAAATGCACTTTTAAGTACTAATCACACCCCCCAACCAGCTTATTACTAGTCCCTAGTAATCAAAGCGTAAAATAGAAAAACAATTTGCAGTCGGGGATAGGCTTCCCATCTAGTTTTCTTAAAAACTGGCAAACAGGGTGTTTTTTAGTCAGATTCCCAAGACTAAGTCGATCATGTTTTTTATGAAATAGTGGCCATAAATCATGAATTGCACGATGCACATCTCCACTAGGATGCGTCTCAAGAGTCAATAGAAGATTATCTAAAGACTCCTTACTCAGGCCATCCTTAATGAATTGTATTTTATCTTCACGGTTTATAGATACCATTCCTAAAGAACGACATTGTGTATTACAAGTCCATCTAGCACATCGATGACAGACATCCAGTCGTTTTGCACGACGCTTCTTTGCAAAAGTGCTTTTCCTTGTTCCAGGCATGTGTGAAATGAAGGAGTTAGAGGACTCACTTGATAATCGGACCTTTGCTTCAATCAACCAGCGAATATGTTCAGGAATTCCATGATTCATTAACAATCTCAATCTTGCATATCTAGCACGGTAAATTTTTATAATCGTATTCTAAGGCAGAGCGGGAAAATACTTTTTCAATTTTTCAAGATTAGTGTCCATTATCAAATGAGAATTGGAAGAGAGATTCAAAGAATTGCACAAATATATACACAAATATCAGTTATTGTGGGAAACTGAAAGAACCGATTTAAGTCACGGAGTACCGTTGTCCGCCATTTGACCGGGGTGAGAGAAACTAGCAAAAATCACTCAAAAAGAAATACAAAAAAGAAAATGTGAGAAAAACAAAATAATCAACCTTTATCTACAAGATCATTCAAACCAGCTGATTCATTTTCACTAGGAAAATTATCAAATTAAGCTTTCAAACGATGTCCATTTTCCTTAAAATCATTGTCATTCATTGAATTCTCAATATCACAGGCCCCATAAGGATTGGTCCATCTTAATCTTATCTCTTTAGGGAATGCATAGAGTTGAGAATCATAAAACAAAACTTTTTGACCAGTGTCAATTTTTTGACAATTTTCACAAGTTTTGCAAAATGCATGTGTGTCCTTGAACATAGTGGGCCAATAAAATCCATTTTGAAAGATTTTTGCAGCAGTCTTTTTTGACGAGAAATAACTTCCACACGCTTCAAAATGACAAAGTTTAATGACACTACTTACCTCATTGTCGGGAATGAATCTTTGAAATATTTGATCAGGACAATATTTGAATAAGTTAGGGTCATCACAATAAAAGCTCTTCACTTCGTTCAAAAACTTTTCTTTGTCTTGGGTACTCCAATCAGCTGGCAAATCTTCTAAAGCAAGAAAATTGATATTTTTATTATACCAAGGCATTGGACTAAGAGAAAGTAAGGATTCGTTAGGAAAGTAATCATCGATTGGTGTGATGTTAGATGTCGAATATGTTGTCATTGTTAACAAAAGATTCGCATCAACATTTTCTGTGTGTTTGTTTTCCGTGATTTCTTCCTCAGAATAAATCATTTGCAAATCTTCAGATTCATCCAACTCATTTTTACTTAAAGTAGATTCAAGTTGATCATAAATTAATTCATCAATATGATCTACTTCTTGTAAATCATTATCATCTCCAGGTTGCTTGCAAATGTTGAAAATATTCATCTCCAATGTCATGTTTCCAAATGATAGCTTCATCAGTCCATTCCTACAATTAATCAATGCGTTAGAGGTTGCAAGAAAGGGACGTCCTAAAATAACAGGAAATGAATTACATGCTTCAACAGGTTCTGTGTCCAAGACAATAAAATCCACAGGATAAATGAATTTATCGACTTGTACTAACACATCCTCAATTATTCCTTTAGGCACTTTTACAGATCTATCGGCAAGTAAAAGAGATATAGAAGTTGGTTTTAACTCACCTAGATTGAGACTCTGAAAAACTGAATATGGAAGTAAATTCACACTAGCACCAAGATCAAGTAAGGCTCTTTCAATTTTATGTTCTCCAATAAAGCAGGAAATTGTAGGACAACCAGGGTCTTTATATTTCAAAGCATTATTGTTTTGAAGAATAGCACTTACTTGTTCAGCTAGAAAGGCTTTCTTTTTCACATTCAGTTTCCTCTTCATAGTGCATAGATCTTTTAAAAATTTAGCATAGGAAGGAACCTGTTTAATAGCATCCAGCAAAGGTATATTGATCCTTACCTGTTTGAAAATTTCATAAATTTCAGAATTGTGATTGACTTTCCTTTGTTTGGTCATGGCTTGAGGAAATGGAAGTGCTGGTGGTGAATCAGTCGTTTCTTTGCAATTTTCAGATTCATCCCCTTCCTTACCCTTAGAGATTGACTCATCATCTTTCTCATAAGGTTCAAGAGAGGGTTTTTCAATAACCTTACCACTGCGCAGAGTAGTGACTGATTTGACTTGATCCATGTGTTGGCTTCCGGAACTACTTGCATTTGCAATGTATTGCCCTTTGGGATTTTGTTGTGTTTGAGATGGAAACTTACCTTTCTCTTGGAAACTGAGAGCAGATGTTAATTTAGCAAGAGTATCTTTAAAATCTGTCATGTTTTGAGCAAGTTGAGTATTGATTGCCTCTTGCTTTTCAATGAATGCATGCAATGTTTCCTTAAGATTTCTTCTAGGAGGTGGAGCATAAGGAGGTGCATATCCATGAGAATTTTGGAAATTGTGGTGTGCTTGAAATGGTGGTTGTGAAGTTTGTGCATTGTTGTTCTCACTCTTCCAACTAAAATTTGGGTGATTCCTCCAACCAGGGTTGTATGTTTGGGAGTATGGGTTGTGGTTGGCCCTTTGAAAACTGTTTAAAGCATGGGCTTGTTCATGGAGACATTCTTTAAAAGAAGGCAAGGTTGGACAATCGTTGGTTGAGTGTTCATTTGTTTCACAGATTTGACACACAATGTTTTCAACAGATTTTAATTGACCACTCTTTTTTAATTCTAGTGCCTCGACTTTTCTAGCTAAAGATGCAAATTTGGCTTGAAGGGCATGATCTTCCCTAAGGTTGTACATACCTCCACTAGATGTATGAGGTTGAGTTTTACTCGGTGCCTCATATGTACCCGCGGTGTCCCAATTTTGAGCATTTTCAGCTAACAAGTCTAAGTACTCCATTGTTTCATCAGGGTCTTTATCTTCAAAAGTTCCATTGCACATCAATTCAACCATTTGCCTATCTTTAGGTGTTAACCCTTCATAGAAATGTGAAAACCAATCTCCATGTTTCAAAACCATGATGAGGGCAAGTACTAAGCAAGTCTCGATACCTATCCCAACATTTGTAAAATGTTTCTCCTGGTTTTTGAGTGAAAGTGGTGATTTGTCTCTTGAAAGAGTTTGTTCTATGAGATGGGAAAAACTTCTTTAAAAATTGTTGTTGCATTTCATCCCAAGCACGAATGGATCCTGGTCTTAAATTTTGTAGCCATGTTTTAGCTTTATCTTTTAATGAAAAAGGGAAAAGCTTTAATCTGATGGTGTTCATGCTACAATTTAAGTTATTATATGTGTTGCAGACCTCCTCAAATTCCCTTAAATGCAAGTATGGATTTTCCAATTCCAAACCATGAAAAGAAGGTAAAAGTTGAATAATACCTGGTTTAAAATTAAAATGAGATGCATCAGGAGGAAAAACTATGCATGATGGTGCACTTGTTCTTGTGGGATTCATGTGGTCTCTAAGTGTTCTAGCACGGTTATTCTCATTATTCTCATTATGAAGTGATTGATTATCTTCTTCGGCCATATTTTCTGAAAATGATGAGGATACCCTACAAAGTCTACCACTTGATGTACGTGACCACACTCTCATGCACGTGTAGGAATAGAATAAAAGGAAGAAGAAAACAAAAGAAGAAGAAACACAAGAAAAGAAACAAAGTTATATACAAGAAAAGTGAAAGGAGAAAATAAAATAACTATTATAATTTATACAAAACTTACCTCCCCGGCAACGGCGCCAAAAACTTGACACGACTAAAAGATTGATGTCTTCTCCCAAGTGCAGGAGTGTCGAAGTAATAAATAACCCGGCAAGACCGGGGTCGAACCACAGGGAGGTTAATTGTACAAATTATAAACAACAATTATAAACAATAATTATAAACAACAACAATAATAATAGAAGCAATAATAATACTAATAATAATAGTAGTAGTAGTAGTAGTAGTAGTAGTACTAATAATAATAATAATAATAATAATAATAATAATAAAGAAAGAGAAGAAGAAGAAGATGATGATGATGAGAACTTGGAGATCAAATATTAATGTAAGGATTAAGCAATAATAATAACAAATGTCAAGGTTAAAGGTTCCACTAATGGTATATCAAACAAGTATAGTATAAACTCTTATTATTCAATTGGAAACCATACATAAAGGAGGTTCCAATCAGATTATAGATTGTTAACATGATTACATTAGTCATCTTATTCGATTAATGCTAATACTTGTAAATCTCGTCAAGCATTCATGATTATAACTTATGTTAACAACAAATCAAGTTCCTTTCATAGCTCAGGTGTCGGTTATACCATACATTATGGGCTATGAAAGTGCCAAGCATTTGTTGTACCAAGTGTTATACAACATAAATCAAGATTAGTCATTTAACAAGCAAAGTATTAAAGAGTGAACAAGATAACAAATACAAAACATGTTAGTATCAAACATTAAAGTCCATATTAAGTTTACACTATACTTATTCTTACACCATTAGTGTAACCTTTTCACCTTGACATAAGTAACTTAGCTAGACATAATGAAAGAAAGAAAAATAGATAAACAAAATAAGAACATAAATAAGATAAAAGTTAACTAAGAAAATGAAAGGAAATGAAAAACATAAACTTGATATTAATGAAAGCAAAGCATAAACATTACAAAAAATACAAAGAGAGAAAGGAAGTAAACTTAATATTAATGAAAGCAAAGCATAAACATTATAAAAAATACAAAGAGAGAAAGGAAGAGCATGATCTTGATCTGGAAACCAAGATGCCTAAATGCATGGCAAATGCCTCCTTTTATAGGCCAAAATTGGGAACTATTGATTTGATGACTAATTGATAAGTGGGTGGCCAACTTTTGACTTGGTGACAATCCTTATCTTCTCTTGTCTGCCCAAAACGTCATTGATAACGTCAAAACTGGAGCCAGTTGCAAACATGAAAGTTGTAGGCAATTGTCTCGTCAAAATTGGAGCCAGTTGTAAACATGAAAGTTGTAGGCAATTATCTAAGCTTTCTTGTGTAAAACGTTCAGCTCATTTGGACTTCTAGAACTCCAGATATGGCCAAAATACCGAACAGTGCTCGGGCTGGAAGACAGATTCGGGCTTCTTTGTTGTTGCTACAATTTGGACTTGATAATGGCCTTTTTAGATCTTGGGCTCCATATGAAAGTTGTAGGCCTATGTCTTACCTTTCCATCCATATAAATTGGACCTAAATCTGAGATATATAGCTCCAGATATGACCCATTTACCGAACAGTGTTCCGGTTTGGATTCTGTAGCTCCAGATATAACCCAATTACCGAAAATGTTCCGGTTTGGATTGCACCGACATCTCTTCTCTAAGTTTGCCCATCTCTTTATCCATGCAATTTAAGTTCTTCAAGTCATCAATCAATCCTTTCATTTATGTGATAGACCTGCATTAAAAATAGACATTTACCACAAATTATAGGTATCTTATATTATTAGATACATTATTATAAAACATATTTTAGTTAAGGAGTTATTGATACTTCAAGTGCAAAATGATGATATAAAACCATGATAAAAATGCACTTTTAAGTACTAATCACACCCCCCAACCAGCTTATTACTAGTCCCTAGTAATCAAAGCGTAACTAAGTCAAGTATGTTCTTTATGAAAATGGGTTCATAAGTCATGAATTACACGATGCTTATCTCGACTATGATGAGACTTAAGAGTCAATAGAAGATTATCTAAAGACTCTCTGTGTTTTGAAATAAATCCCACCTTTTGACAATTTTCACAGTTTTTGCGGAATGCATCTAACTCCTTGAATATGATGGGCCAGTAAAATTCACTTTGTAAGATTTCTACAATCCTCTTTTTTGATGAGAAATGATCCCCACATGCCTTAGAGTAACAAAATTTAATGAAATTACTTACCTCATTGTCGAGAATGCATTTTTGAAATATTTGATCAGGACAATAATTGAATAAGTAAGGGTCATCCCAATAAAAATTTTGCTCGTTACTCAAAAATTTTCTTTTGTCTTCAATGCTCCAATGAGTTGGCAAAAATCCTGAAGCAAGAAAATTGATATTTTTAGCAAACCAAGGCATTGAATTAAGAGAAAGTAGAGATTCATCAGGAAAGTAATCATCGATTGGTGTGATATCGGGTGTCGAATCTGTTGTCACTTTTGATAAACGATTCGCATCAACCTTTTCGATGCCTTTTTCATCCTCGATTTCTTCCTGATTGGTCATAGCATGAGAAAATGGAAGTGCTGGCGGAGAATCAGTCGTTTCTTTGCAATTTTCAAATTCAACCCCTTCCTTTCCCTTAGAAATTGACTCATCATCTTTCTCATAAGGTTGAAGAGAGGGTTTTTCAATAACCTTACCACTGCGTAGAGTAGTGACTGATTTGACTTGATCCATGTGTTGGCTTCTAGAACTACTTGCATTTGCATTGTATTGCCCCTTAGGATTTTGTTGTGGTTGAGATGGAAACTTACCTTTCTCTTGGAAACTGAGAGCAGATGTGAATTTTGCAAGAGTATCTTTAAAATCTGTTATGCTTTGAGCAAGTTGAGTGTTGATTATCTCTTGCTTTTCAATGAATGCATACAAAGTTTCCTCAAAATTTCTTGTAGGAGGTGGAGCATAAGGAGGTGCATATCCATGATAATTTTGGAAATTATGGTGTGCTTGAAACTGTGGTTGTGAAGTTTGTGCATTGTCACTCTTCCAACTAAAATTTTGGTGATTTCTCCAACCAGGATTGTATGTTTGGGAGTATGAGTTGTGGTTGGGCCTTTGGAAAGTGTTTAAAGCATGGGCTTGTTCATGGAGACATTCCTTAAAAGAAGGCAAGGTTGTACAATCGTTGGTTGAGTGTTCATTTGTTTCACAGATTTGACACACAATGTTTTCAACCAATTTTAATTTACCACTCCTTTTCAATTCTAGTGCCTCGACTTTTTTAGCTAAAGATGCAAACTTGGCTTGAAGGTCATGATCTTCCCTAAAGTTGTACATACCTCCACTAGATGTATGAGGTTGAGTTTTACTCGGTGCCTCATATGTACCCGCGGTGTCCCAATTTTGAGCATTTTCAGCTAACAAGTCTAAGTACTCCATTGCTTCATCAAGGTCTTTATCTTCAAAAGTTCCATTGCATATTAATTCAACCATTTGCCTATCTTTAGGTGTTAACCCTTCATAGAAATGTGAAACCAATCTCCATGTTTCAAAACCATGATGAGGGCAAGTACTAAGCAAGTCTCGATACCTATCCCAACATTGGTAAAATGTTTCTCCTAGTTTTTGAGTGAAAGTGGTGATTTGTCTTTTGAAAGAGTTTGTTCTATGAGATGGGAAAAACTTCTTTAAAAACTGTTGTTGCATTTCATCCCAAGCACGAATGGATCCTGGTCTTAAATTTTGTAGCCAAGTTTTAGCTTTATCTTTTAATGAAAAAGGAAAAAGCTTTAATCTGATGGTGTTCATGCTACAATTTAAGTTATTATATGTGTTGCACGCCTCCTCAAATTCCCTTAAATGCAAGTATGGATTTTCCAATTCTAAACCATGAAAAGAAGGTAAAAGTTGAATAATACCTGGTTTAAAATTAAAATGAGATGCATCAGGAGGAAAAACTATGCATGATGGTGCACTTGTTCTTGTGGGATTCATGTGGTCTCTAAGTGTTCTAGCACGGTTATTCTCATTATTCTCATTATGAAGTGATTGATTATCTTCTTCGGCCATATTTTCTGAAAATGATGAGGATACCCTACAAAGTCTACCACTTGATGTACGTGACCACACTATGATGAGGATACCCTACGAAGTCTACCACTTGATGTACGCGACCACACTCTCATGCACGTGTAGGAATAAAATAAAAAAAAGAAGAAGAAAGCAAAAGAAGGAGGAATAAAACAAAATAAAAAGAAACAAAAGAAAAGAAACAAAGTTATATACAAGAAAAGTGAAAAGAGAAAATAAAATAAATACTATAATTTATACAAGAACTTACCTCCCCGGCAACGACGCCAAAAACTTGACACGACTAAAAGATTGATGTCTTCTGCCAAGTGCAGGAGTGTCGAAGTAATAAATAACCCGGCAAGACCGGGGTCGAACCACAGGGAGGTTATTTGTACAAATTATAAATAACAATAATACAACAACAATAACAATAACAATAACAACAACAATAATAATAACAATAATAATAATAATAATAAGAATAATAATAGTAATACTAATAATAATAATAATAATAATAATAATAATAATAGTAATAATAATAATAATAATAAAGAAAGAGAAGAAGAAGATGATGATGAGAACTTGGAGATGGAAAATTAATGTAAGGATTAAACAATAATAATAACAAATGTCAAGGTTAGAGGTTCCACTAATGGTATATCAAACAAGTATAGTATAAACTCCTATTATTGAATTGGAAACCACACACAAAGGAGGTTCCAATCAGATTATATATTGTTAACATGATTACATTAGTCATCTTATTCAATTAATGCTAATACTTGTAAATCTCGTTAAGCATTCATGATTATAACTTATGTTAACAACAAATCAAGTTCCTTTCATAGCTCAGGTGTCGGTTATACCATACATTATGGGCTATGAAAGTGCCAAGCATTTGTTGTACCAAGTGTTATACAACATAAATCAAGATTAATCATTTAACAAGCAAAGTATTAAAGAGTGAACAAGATAACAAATATAAAACATGTTAGTATCAAAAATTAAAGTCCATATTAAGTTTACATTATACTTATTCTTACACCATTAGTGTAACCTTTTCACCTTGACATAACTAACTACACTATTAGTGTAACCTTTTCACCTTGACATAACTAACTTAGCTAGACATAATGAAAGAAAGCAAAATAGATAAACAAAATAAGAACATAAAAGTTAACTAAGTAAAGGAAAGGAAATGAAAGGCATAAACTTGATATTAATGAAAGCAAAGCATAAACATTACAAAAAATACAAAGAGAGAAAGGAAGAGCATGATCTTGATCTGAACACCAAGATGCCTAAATGCATGGCAAATGCCTCCTTTTATAGGCCAAAATTGGGAACTATTGATTTGATGACTAATTGATAAGTGGGTGACCAACTTTTGACTTGGTGACAATCCTTATCTTCTCTTGTCTGCCCAAAACGTCATTGATAACGTCAAAACTGGAGCCAGTTGCAAACATAAAACGTCATTGATAACGTCAAAATTGGAGCCAGTTGAAAACATGAAAGTTGTAGGCAATTGTCTCAGCTTTCTTGTGTAAAAACTTCAGCTCATTTGGACTTCTAGAACTCCAGATATGGCCAAAATACCAAACAGTGCTCGGGCTGGAAGACATATTCGGGCTTCTTTGCTGTTGCTACAATTTGGACTTGATAATGGCCTTTTTGGATCTTGGGCTCCATATGAAAGTTGTAGGCCTATGTCTTACCTTTCCATCCATATAAATTGGACCTAAATCTGAGATATATAGCTCTAGATATGACCCAATTACCGAACAGTGTTCCGGTTTGGATTGCACCGACATCTCTTTTCTAAGTTTGGCCATCTCTTTATCCTTGCAATTTAAGTTCTTAAAGTCATCAATCAATCCTTTCATTTATGTGATAGACCTGCATTAAAAATAGACATTTACATTTCATTTATGTGATAGGTCTGCATTAAAAATAGACATTTACCACAAATTATAGGTATCTTATATTATTAGATACACTATTATAAAACATATTTTAGTTAAGGAGTTATTGATACTTCAAATGCAAAATGATGATATAAAACCATGATAAAAATGCACTTTTAAGTACTAATCAGAACCAGTTCTTGCTGCCGATTTCTACAATAAGCCTTTGACACGACTAAAAGATTGATATCTTCTCCCAAGTGCAGGAGTGTCGAAGTAATAAATAACCCGGCCAGACCGGGGTCGAACCACAAGGAGGTTAATTGTACAAATAAATAACAATAATACAACAACAACAACAACAACAATAATAATAGTAATAACAGCAATAATAATAATAACAATAATAATAATAATAGTAGTAGTAGTAGTAGTAGTAATACTAATAATAATAATAATAATAAAGAACTAGAACAAGATGATGATGGCTCAAGAGCGCATTTGAAATGAGGTAGGGTTAGAAAATGCACTACCCAAGAGATGGTGGCTTAAAGGCGCACTCAGAAGGAGGTAGGGTTAGAAAACACACTACCTGAGAGTGAGGGCTTAAAGGAGCACTTAAAATGAGGTAGGGTTAAAAAACGTACTACCTAAGAATATGGTGGCTCAAAGGCGCACTCAAAAAAAAGTGAGGGCACAAAGGCGCACTCAAAATGAGGTAAGGTTAAAAACACACTACCTAAGAAAATGGTGGCTCAAAGGCGCACTTGGAAAAAAGTGAGGGCTCAAAAGCACACACAAAATGAGGTAGGGTTAAAAATGCAGTACCTAAAAGGTGATGATGAAACACCGATATGACAACGCTAAAAACAATGCATTATGATCAATATGCATGTACACGTACCTGAGAAATATAGGTCCCCCCCTCTTTGATGATCCATCATTATAGGTGACACGACGAAAAGATTGATGTCTTCTCCCAAGTGTAGGAGTGTCGAAGTAATAAATAACTCGACAAGACCGGGGTCCAACCATAGGGAGGTTAATTGTACAAATTATAAATAATAATACAATAACAACAACAACAATAATAATAGTTATAACAGCAATAATAATAATAATAATAATAATAATAATAATAACAATAATAACAATAATAATAATAATAGTACTAATAATAGTAGTAGTAGTAATACTAATAATAATAATAATAAAGAAGAAGAAGAAGAAGAAGATGATGATGATGATGAGAACTTTGAGATGGAATATTAACGTAAAGATTTAACAACAATAAGAATAAATGTCAAGGTTAGAGGATCCACTAATGGTATGTCAAACAAGTATAGTATAAACTCTTATTATTCAATTGGAAACCGCACACAAAGAAGGTTCCAATCTGATTATAGATTGTTAACATGATTACATTAGTCATCTTATGCAATTAATGCTAATACTTGTAAATCTCGTCAAGCATTCATGATTATAACTTATGTTAACAACAAATCAAGTTCCTTTCATAACTCAGGTGTCAGTTATACCATACAGTATGGGCTATGAAAGTGTCAAGCATTTGTTGTACCAAGTGTTATACAACATAAATCAAGATTAGTCATTTAACAAGCAAAGTATTAAAGAGTGAACAAGATAACAAATACAAAACACGTTAGTATCAAACATTAAAGTCCATATTAAGTTTATACTATACTTATTCTTACACCATTAGTGTAACCTTTTCACCTTGATATAATAAACTTAGCTAAACATAATAAAAGAAAGAAAAATAAATAAACAAAATAAGAACATAAATAAGATAAAAGTTAGCTAAGTAAATGAAAGGAAATGAAAGGCATAAACTTGATATTAATGAAAGCAAAGCATAAACATTACAAAAAATACAAAGAGAGAAAGCAAGAACATGATCTTGATCTGGAAACCAAGATGCCTAAATGCATGGCAAATGCCTCCTTTTATAGGCCAAAATTGGGAACTATTGATTTGATGACTAATTGATGAGTGGGTGACCAACTTTTGACTTGGTGACAATCCTTATCTTCTCTTGTCTGCCCAAAACATCATTGATAACATCAAAATTAGAACCACTTGAAAACATGAAAGTTGTAGAAAATTGTCTCAGCTTTCTTGTGTAAAAACTTCAGCTCATTTCATCTTCTAGAACTCTAGATATGGCCAAAATACTGAATAGTGCTCGGGTTGGAGGACAGATTCGGGCTTCTTTGCTGTTGCTACAATTTGAACTTGAAAATAGCCTTTTTAGATCTTAGGCTCCATGAATGTTGTAGGCCTATGTCTTACCTTTCCATCCATATAAAGTAGACCTAAATCTGAGATCTATAGCTTCAGATATGACCCAATTACCGAATAGTATTCCGGTTTGGATTGCACCCACATCTCTTTTCTAAGTTTGGCCATCTCTTTGTCCTTTCAATTTTAGTTCTTAAATTCATCAATCAATCCTTTCATTTATGTGATAGGCCTGCATTTAAAATGAACATTTACCACAAATTAAAGGTATTTTATATTATTAGATATATTATTATAAAACATGCTTTAGTTAAGGAGTTATTGATACTTCAAGTGCAAAATGATGATATAAAACCTTGATAAAAATGCACTTTTAAGTACTAATCACACCCCCCAACCAGCTTATTACTAGTCCCTAGTAATTAAAGCGTTAAAATAGAAAAATAATTTGTAAATTTCACAAAGCAAGGTATTCATCATTTAACTTCCATTAATCTATCCAGATAAACAAACTCTCGTTAAATTTATATACCTGCTCAATACCTCTTAACAAGATATTCATAAACCTTTTTTTTGTGCTTAATTTATCAACATATAATTATGAGGCTTTTCTTGGAAGGTTAACTTCCTTAGGTTGGGATTATTGTTTTTTTTCTTTTTTTAAAATATATATACATATAACTTAAAGCCATATGCATCTTTAACCCATGTAACAAGCTCAATCTTGCACATCTAGCATGATAAATTTTTGTAATCGCATTATGAGGCAGAGCGGGAAAATACTTTTTCAATTTTTCAAGATTAGTGTCCATTGTCAAATGAGAATTAGAAGAGAGATTCAAAGAATTGTACAAATATATACACAGATATCAGTTATCAAGGGAAACTGAAAGAACCGACATAAATCACGGAGTTCCGTTATCCGCCATTTGATTGGGGTGAGAGAAGCTAGCAAAAATCATAACTTAAAACACCATGTATCTTTAACCCATGTAACGAGCTTTCAACAATGACTCCAAGACCAGTTGGTCTTAGGGCATTAGGTGTTAAGACACCCCTACGAGCTTAGCAACTCGGGTCGCAGATATTGGTATGTAGATAATGCAATGTTTGATTCCCTTAAGCTTTTCTCCTCAACCCATGTAACAAGCGTTGGGCCAATAGCTCCCAAGTTAGTTGACTTTAGGGTATTAGGTGTTAAAACACCCTTTCAGGCTTAATTGCTTAGGTTAGGGAGGCTACGAAACGAAACTTATCTACATTTTTATTATCATCATTTTTTTTAATTTTTTTTTGCTCTTTTTTTTTTAAAAAAAATGATATACTATCCCTTTCCCTTAGTTGTTACCTTTAACAAAAGAACATAAATAATGTAATAATCTAATGTGCAACCCACAATCATATGTTAAAGTGTGTGTGTGAAAAATAAGGTTTAAGAATACATGTTAAATGAGTATATGAGTAGAATTAAGTGATAACAATGTGAGAGTTTGTAAATCTGAATATTTCAAGAAGTATTATGATAAACCTTATTACGAATAATTACTAAAATGCATCTCAAGAGTCATAAAAGTTCTCCTTACTCTGCCATCATAGTAACAACAATTTTGCACATGCTTTATGAAATAGAAAACATAGTTTTTTTTTTTTTAGCTACCACCCTCTCCCCCCAACTAAAACAAGACATTGTCCTCAATGTTTAAAGGTAGAAAGATAGAGTATAGAAGATATCATCTGAAATAACGAACATTAACAAACCTGAAACACACTGAAACAAATATAAGAAGAAATCACCCAAATTTCAGTTGGAAGAGTGGTAACAATAATGCACAAACTTCACAGCCACCATTTCAAACACAACATAATTTTCAAAATTCTCAAGGATATGCACCTCCTTATATTCCCCCTCCTAGAAGAAATCTTGAGGAAAGATTACATGCATTCATTGAAAAGCAAGAGACAATCAACACTCAAAATGCTCAAACCATGGCTGATTTGAAAGATACTCTTGCAAAGTTCACATCTGCTCTCAGTTTTCAGGAGAAAGGTAAGTTTCCATCTCAACCCCAGCAAAATTCCAAGGGGCAATACAATTCAAGTACAAGCAATTCCGGAAGCCAACATCTGGATCAAGTCAAATCAGTCACTACTCTCCGCAGTGGTAAGGTTATTAAAAAACCCATTCTTGAACCTTGTGAGAAAGAAGGTGAGTTAGTCTCCAAGGGTAAGGAAATGGTTGAACCTGATCATTGCAAAGAAGAGACTGATTCCCCACCAGCACTTCCATTTCCTCATGTCATAACCAAACAAAGGAAAGTCAATCACAATTCTGAAATCTTTGAAACTTTCAAACAGGTAAGGATTAATATACCTTTGCTAGATGCTATTAAACAGGTACCATCTTATACTAAATTTTTGAAAGATCTATGCACTGTAAAGAGAAAATTGAATATGAAAAAGAAAGCCTTCTTAGCTGAACAAGTAAGTGTCATTCTTCAAAATAATAATGCTTTGAAATATAAAGACCCTGGTTGTCCTACAATTTCTTGCTTTATTGGAGAACATAAAATTGACAAAGCTTTACTTGATCTTGGAGCTAGTGTGAATTTACTTCCATATTCGGTTTTTCAAAGTCTCAATCTAGGTTAGTTAAAACCTACTTCTGTTACTCTTTTACTTGCTGATAGATCTATAAAAATGCCTAGAGGAATAGTTGAAGATGTGTTAGTACAAGTTGATAAATTCATCTTTCTTGTAGATTTTATTGTCTTGGATACACAACCTGTTGAAGCATGCAATTCAATTCCTGTTATTTTAGGACGTCCATTTCTTGCAACTTCTAATGCATTGATTAATTGTAGGAATGGAGTGATGAAGTTGTCTTTTGGAAACATGACATTGAAAATGAATGTTTTTAACATTTGCAAGCAACCTGGAGATGATAATGATTTACAGGAAGTAGATTTTATTGAAAAAATAATTTACGATCAATTTGAAAATTCTTCCAATGAAACTGAGTTTAATGAATCTAAAGATTTGCAAATGGTTTGTTTTCAGGAAGAATCAAAGGCAAATATTTGGAGACCAAAAATTAAGGAATTGCCACCATGATCAATTAGGTCCATACCTTCAAGTGTTCAACCACCAAAACCTGATTTGAAGCCATTGCCATGTAATCTCAAATACTCATTTTTGGGAGAAAATGAAACTTTTTCGGTAATAATTTCTTCCAAACTTAATGTTCATTAAGAAGGTAAGTTATTACAAACTCTGAAAATGCACAAAAATGCATTAGGATGGACCATAGCTGACATAAAAGGAATTAGTCCTTTGATTTGCACACACAAGATTTATTTGGAGGAAAATGCTAAACCCTATAGAGAAATGCAACGAAGGCTTAATCCTAATATGAAAGAAGTAGTGAGGAATGAAGTCATTAAACTTCTAGATAATGGAATCATTTATCCTATTTCTGATAGCAAATGGGTAACTCCTACCCAAGTTGTACCTAAAAAGTCTAGAGTTACTATGATAACAAATGAGAAAAATGAGTTAATTCCAACGAGGACTATTACTGGTTGGCGCATGTGCATTGACTATAGGAAACTTAATTCAATGACTAGAAAAGATCACTTTCCTTTACCTTTCATGGATCAAATTCTAGAAAGAGTTGCAGGTCATGAATTTTATTGTTTTCTAGATGGTTATTCAGGTTACAACCAAATTGAAATTGCATTTGAAGATCAAGAGAAAACTACTTTCACATGTCCATTTGGTACATTTGCATACCGAAGGATGCCTTTTGGATTATGTAATGCACTAGCCACGTTTCAAAGATGCATGCTTAGCATATTCAGTGATATGGTTGAACGTTTTCTTGAGATTTTTATGGATGATTTTTCTGTTTTTGGTGATTCATTTGATAATTGTTTAACTAATTTGGAAAAGGTTTTGAACAGGTGTGAAGAGAAGAATCTTGTGTTGAATTGGGAAAAATGTCATTTTATGGTAACAAACGACATTGTACTTGGTCACATTGTTTCATCAATAGGAATTGAGGTTGATAAATCTAAAATTGAGTTAATTGCCAACTTGCCAACACTAAAATCTATTAAAAATGTTAGATCATTTTTAGGACATGCTGGTTTTTATAGAAGGTTTATCAAAGATTTTAGTGTAATATCTAAGCCATTGTGTAACCTTCTAACAAAGGATAATTGATTGTGTATCAAAAGTGTCATTAAGGCTCTTGTTTTACATATGTATTTATTGTTTTTATTTGGTTGTTTTTATAATAATTGATGTGTTTTTTAGTAATGAAGTTTGTTTTAATGTTTCGATAGGTTTTTGGAGCTTAAATGAATTAATTCACAAAATTCAACGTCGGAATTCAGAACAAAGAATTGAAGAAACATTTAGTTGAAGATTGAAGCAAATCTTGGTTCAAATAAGTGCTCCAAATTTGTCCCAAAAATCAATTCTATTCCAATTCTAGAAAAGAATATCATATGATTTATTTCAAGCCCAAACTTGCCTTATGTTGTGTGCAAACTTCAACCATTAAACACTCAAGGTTTCAATGTCAATCTTAGCCCAAATAATAAGTACATTTGTATACTTATTTGATGCCCCAAATCAGCCCCAAATCAGCCCTAAATCAACCCCAAATCAACCTTCAAATCAACCCAAACACAATCCATGATCTTACATGTCCACACAACAAATAACAATTGATTTATTTTGGGTAATTCATTGATCCAAGAAGGCAAGCACATGGATGGAAAGCTAGAGGGGATGTTTTAACATTATTTTGGGTCAAAAAGAAGAAGGAGACACCTCATAAATGAGGAAGAAAAACGTGCACCAAAGTAGTTGTAAAGCTGTCTTGATTTGATTTTTCAGAACACCTTTCGGTGTTTTGCCCATAACTTTTGACTCAGGTGTCCAAATGAGATGTTCTTTAATGATCTGGAAAGGTGACAGAATTGCCTATAAATATGTCTCTAATAGACTTCTCAAAAAAAAGCTTCTAAGAGGGTCGAATTTCTGTCCAAAGTTAGAGTCAGATTTGTGTCCGAATTTTTTCTGAAATTGTATTGTGTTCTTCTTTATAGATTTCGGTTCTTTAGTTTGTAAAACTTATTATTTCAGTTGGATTCAAGTTCTTTCATGTTTGTTGAAGTGTTCTTATATATAATCATGGTTGGCTAAACTCTTTCTTGGATCCAAATCAAGGATAATGGTGATTGAGGTGAGTTCTTTAGGATATGAATGAATCTTAATGTTTATCTTCTTATTTTCTTCATGAATGATTTATTATTGTAAAGAAATTTTAGAAATCATTTAGGTAATGTTATAATCTTGAATTTTTATGCACAAACTTTAGTTTTGGTATAGAGATTGCTTGATTCAATGTCTTACTTAATATGAAAGTACTTGTTCATTCTTAAGCAATAATCAATCTTCATCTTTCTAATCTTCATTGTAATATCTTCTGATCTAATATCACCATCGTTGATATTAGGTTGAGTTATCTTATATATGTTGAAGAAATCACCAATACATCACCATTAAAATTGATTTGGACCAAGACTTACTTTTTCTTATCATTTAAAATCTATTTACATTTTTTTTTATCTTTAAAAACAAATCCATCAATTATTTTCAACCAAGTTATTGTTAATTTAATTTCTCTTGAGTTTTTTTTGTTACTTAGCTTAATTTCCAGATCTAACTCTCTGTGGATATGACCTCGATCTTACCGAGTTAATTGCTACATCGCACACTCGTGCACTTGCGAGTTAAAACAAGCCGATCATAAAAAGCGGTCAAGCAATTTTGGCACCGTTGCCGGGGAGCTAGCAATCAAAGGTAACAAATTTAGATTTGATTATTGGAAAACTAAAAAAAAATCATATAAAAAAAATTAAATTGGCTGGTTTTACCGCCTCAAAAAAAAATTTGACCTTAACATTTCGGATATTGGACTATGGACTGGACTATTAATTGTTGTATTTTGGTTGGTTCAACCATTTTTCTTTTATTGTCTATTCGTATTAGTTTCTAATATTTTTCTTGTTTATTTCATTTTATTTTGTTGTTTTGTTTTTATTTATTGTCTAAAGTGTTTGGCCGGTATTACCGCCTGTGTTTTTTTTATTCATGCTTGTTATAATTATCTTTTAATGTTTATTGTTGTTATTTTTCTTATATTTATTGTCTAAAGTGCTTGGCCGGTATTACCGCCTCTTGTTTATTTCCTTTTTATTTTGTTTTTTTATTATGATTATTTTTCTTATATTTATTGTTTGAAGTGCTTGGCCGGTATTACCGCCTTTTGTTTATTCATGCTTGTTATAATTATTTTTTAATGTTTATTGTTGTTATTTTTCTTATATTTATTGTCTAAAGTGCTTGGCCGGTATCACCGCCTTTTTATTCAAGCTTCTTATAATTATCTTTTAATGTTTATTGTTGTTAATAGTGCTTATTAGTTGGAGAGTGAATTTCTTAATTTGTTGTATTTTTATTTTTGAGCTATTACTTTTATTTGCATTTTTTTTTCTTTCCTTTCCTTTCATTTTCATATAATTGTTATATTATTTTTATTTTTATTATTATTATTTTATCATGGCTAATGTTGAAGATGTAGAGGGTGAAGGGAGTGTTCAAGGTAATGGACCTCCACAATTCAATGATCAACCTAATTTTCGAATTCTTAGAAAGTATCTTCACCCGGCTAGACAAAATACACCTTTGTGTATTATCTTACCTCTTAACCAACAAGCTTTCAATTTGAAACCGGGCATGATTCAACTTCTTCCCACATTTCATGGTATGGATTCTGAAAATCCATACATACACATTAAAGACTTTGAAGAAGTATGTAATACTTTTATTGATAGAACATGCACCGAGGAAACCATTCGGCTTAAATTGTTCCCATTCTCTCTAAAGGATAAAGCCAAGCTTTGGCTAAACTCCTTGCGTCCTAGGTCAATAAGTACATGGAGAGAAATGCAAGCTGAATTTTTGAAAAAATACTTCCCCACTCATAGGACAGCAGCTTTACAACGTCAAATGATGAATTTTTCTTGTAGTCCAAATGAGTCATTTCACCAAGCTTGGGAAAGGTTCAAAGACTTGTTAAATGCATGCCCTCACCATGGTTTTGAGATGTGGAGGTTAGTGAGTTTCTTTTATGACTCTCTTACCGCAGATTTTAAAAAGCTAGTGTCAACCATGTGTAATGGTGAGTTTTATGACAAAGAACCAAGTGAGGCCTTTGATTTTTTTGATCAATTG
Source organism: Populus euphratica (assembly GCF_000495115.2). Taxonomy (NCBI): domain Eukaryota; kingdom Viridiplantae; phylum Streptophyta; class Magnoliopsida; order Malpighiales; family Salicaceae; genus Populus; species Populus euphratica. Next base: position 20,041 of record NW_011501404.1, read on the forward strand.
GCTGAAAACACAAAGCAATGGGAGACTTCTCTCCCAGTTCATGTTGAGTCTAGAAACACCATTTCTCATTCAAGTGGGAAGTTTCAATTGAAAGAGACTGATGACCTCAATGCTAGATTAGCCTCATTGGCTAGAAAAGTAGAGTCTCTTGAGATTAAAAAAGTGCATGTTATAAGTGAACAACAAGAGGAAAGTTGTGTTGTTTGTGAGAGCAAAGGGCATAGGACAACTGAGTGTCCTACCATTCCAGCCTTCAAGGAAGTGCTATATGGCCAAACTTCTGATTCAAGTAATGTTAGAAAGCCATTTCCAAACCAAGTAGGCAATCCCTACTCTGAGATCTATAATCCTGGATGGAGGAACCACCCAAATTTTGGATGGAGAAATGAGGGCTCTTCAGTACCTCAAACATTTCAACCTCCACCCCAACCATTTCATGCTCCCACACATAACACATACCAACCACCTCATAAGAGATCCTTAGAGGATACTCTTCAACAATTCATGCAAACGCAAGGAGGAATCAACAACCAAATTTAAGTGACAAAGAAGGTGAGATAAATGAGAAAGGAGATGATTCAAGAAAAATTGGAGTCAAAATGAGTGATTTAGAATTTGTTCCTAGAGCACCATTTCCACAAAGGTTAGGGAAACCTAAACAAGATCTTATGAACTCAGAAATCTATGAATTGTTCAAACAAGTGAAAGTCAATATTCCACTCCTTGATGCAATTAAACAAGTTCCATCTTATGCAAAGTTTCTTAAGGATTTATGCACAGTCAAAAGGAGATTGAATGTGAAAGAAAGAGCTTTTCTGACTGAACATGCTAGTGCCATCATCCAGTTTAAGACCCCTCCCAAATACAAAGATCCTGGTTGTCCTACCATTTCATGCATTATTGGAAGTCATAAGATAGATCAAGCTTTGTTGGATTTAGGAGCAAGTGTGAATTTAATACCCTACACTGTTTACGAACAATTAGGTTTAGGAGAAATCAAGCCTACTCGAATCACCCTTCAATTAGCTGATAGGTCAATCAAGATTCCTAGGGGTATCATTGAGGATGTGTTGGTCCAAGTAGATAAATTCTACTTTCCTGTTGATTTTGTAGTGTTAGACACCGCACCAATTCAAGGTTCTAATGCCCCCATCCCAGTCATCTTAGGGAGACCTTTCCTAGCTACATCCAATGCCTTAATTAACTGTAGGAATGGGGTGATGAAATTATCTTTTGGGAATATGACTGTGGAGATGAACATATTCAATGTCTCCAAACAAATCGGGGAACATGAGGACATTAGAGAGGTAGATTTCATCCAAACAGTTTGTCAAGAACACTTTGAGAGAGTGTGGATCAAGGATCCATTGGAGAGAACTTTAATTCATGATGAAAGATTTTGTTCTTTGGAATGTGTTGATGAGGAAGTAAGAGAACTCGAGACTTATCTAGATCCAATGCCTATTATGTCAATAGGTCAATGGACCCTATCATTTGAGCCTTTGATTTCACCCCAAGTGAAAGTTGAGGAATCTCTTGTCCAGCCTGATAAACTAGAAAGGAAGCCTTTACCGAGTGATCTTATGTATGCATTTCTAGGGAAGATGAATCATATCCTATTGTGATCTCATCAAAACTTAGCATAGAGCAAGAACAAAAACTTTTGAGAGTGGTGAGAAAACACAAGAAAGCAATTGGGTGGAAAATTACTGACTTGAAAGGAATTAGCCCCCTTTTATGTACACATAGAATCTATCTTGAAGAAGAGGCTAAATCTGTGAGGCAAATGCAAAGACGATTGAACCCAAACATGAAGGAAGTAGTGAGAGGTGAAGTGCTTAAGCTACTTGATGCAGGTATCATTTACCCTATTGCAAACTCAAAATGGGTTAGTCCAACCCAAGTTGTCCCAAAAAAATCTGGAGTCACGGTAGTGAAGAATGAAAATAATGAGCTGGTACCAACTAGAATCCAAACTGGATGGCGTATGTGCATTGATTATCGTAAATTGAACATGGTGACTAGGAAGGACCATTTTCCGCTTCCATTTTTAGACCAAGTGCTTGAAAGAGTAGCTGGAAGAGCTTTCTATTGTTTTCTGGATGGATACTCAGGTTACAACCAAATTGAGATTTCTTTAGAAGACCAAGAAAAAACCATTTTCACTTGTCCTTTTGGTACTTTTGCTTATAGAAGAATGCCATTTGGTTTGTGTAATGCACCAACCACTTTTCAAAGGTGTATGATGAGTATCTTTAGTGACATGGTGGAAAATGTTTTAGAAGTTTTCATGGATGATTTTTCAGTTTATGGGGATTCTTATGAGTTGTGTCTAATGAATCTAGAAAAAGTTCTTGAAAGGTGTGAAGAGAGCAATCTTGTACTCAATTGGGAGAAGTGTCATTTTATGGTGACACATGGCATTGTTTTAGGTCACATTGTCTCTTCAAAAGGGATAGAGGTAGATAAGTCAAAAGTGGAAGTCATTCAAAAATTAACTACCCCTAAGACTGTGAAAGATGTGAGATCCTTTTTAGGACATGCTGGTTTTTATCGAAGATTCATTCATTCTTTTAGTACCATTGCCAAACCATTGTGTAACTTGTTGTCACAAGATGTCCCATTTGATTGGACATCAAAATGTCAAGAAGCTTTTGAAAAGCTTAAAGGGTTGTTGACAACTGCACCAATCATACAAGCTCCTGATTGGTCTTTACCATTTGAACTGATGTGTGATGCTAGTGATTTTGCGGTTGGGGCTGTTTTAGGGCAAAGAAAAGACAAGAAACCTCATGTCATATATTATGCTAGCAAGACTTTGAATGATGCTCAATTGAATTACACTACAACTGAAAAAGAACTCTTAGCTATGGTCTTTGCATTAGACAAGTTTAGGTCCTATTTGGTTGGATCTCTTGTTATTGTTTTCACTGATCATGCAGCATTGAAATATTTGCTCACAAAACAAGATGCCAAACCACGTTTGATTCGATGGATCCTCCTACTCCAAGAGTTTAACATTGAAATTTGAGATAAAAAGGGAGTAGAGAATGTAGTGGCTGATCATTTGTCTCGTCTTTCAAGCTATAAGACCATAATTGATGAATCTCCAATAAATGAACTCTTTGCTGATGAAAATTTATTTTGTGCAGGTACTGTCTCTTACATTGGTTCTCCATGGTATGTTGACATAGCAAATTACCTAGCCACAAGTTAGATTCCTTCTCATTGGTCTAAACTTAACAAACAAAAATTCTTGCGCAATGTGCGCACCTTTTTTTGGGATGACCCCTACCTATTTAAATATTGTCCTGACCAAATTATTAGGCGGTGCATCCCTGATCATGAAATTCCAAGGGTCATTAATTTTTGTCATGCATTAGCCTGTGGTGGGCATTTCTCTTCCAAGAAAACCATTGCCAAAATCTTGCAGTGTGGTTTTTATTGGCCTACCATGTTTAAAGATGTTCATGCCTTCTGTGTTGCATGTGACCGATGCCAACGACTAGGTAGCCTCACTAGGCGTAACATGATGCCCCTTAACCCCATCCTTGTTTTGGAAATATTTGATTGTTGGGGGATTGATTTCATGGGACCTTTTCCAAGTTCATTTGGTTACCAATTCATCCTTGTAGCTGTTGATTATGTGTCTAAATGGGTGGAGGCCATTGCATCTCAAACCAATGACCATCGAGTTGTGGTCAAATTCTTGAAAGAAAATATTTTCTCTCGTTTTGGCATGCCTCAGGCTATGATTAGTGATGGGGGAAAACATTTTTGTAACAAGCCCGTTGGGATTTTGATGAGAAAATATGGTGTAATTCACAAGGTCAGTACCCCCTATCACCCACAGACTAGTGGCCAAGCTGAATTGGCAAATAGGGAGATCAAGAACATTTTAGAGAAAACAGTCAATCCAAACCGTAAAGATTGGTCCCTACGACTAGTTGATGCTTTGTGGGCATATCGCACTGCTTATAAGATCTCTTTAGGAATGTCTCCTTATAGGCTAGTTTATGGAAAGCCTTGTCATCTCCCTGTTGAGATTGAGCACCGTGCATATTGGGCCATTCGGCAATTCAATGACAATGAAAACAAGGTTGGCAAAAATAGAAAGCTTCAATTGGATGAATTAGAGGAGATAAGAAATGATGCATTTGAAAATGCAAAAATTTCAAAACATAAGATGAAAACTTTGCATCATAAACATATTCTTAGAAAATCCTTTCATGTTGGTCAAAAGGTTCTCTTGTATAATTCACGATTACATCTCTTTCCTGGGAAGTTGAGGACAAAATGGATTGGTCCATTTGTGATTAAATCCATCTCTGAGCATGGTGCATTTGAGGTAGAAAATCCCAAGAATGGAAATATTTTCAAAGTAAATGGTCATCGATTGAAACTTTATCTTGAAAATGTTGTGGCTGAAGTTGAGACATTGGATCTTGAAGATCCAATACCATTGTAGTATCAAAAGTAATGAGTTTTTATTTTATTTTTATTTTTATTTTTATTTTTATTTTCATTTTCATTTTTTTCTTCTTTCTTCCATCTCTTATATTTTCTTGTTCATGCATTCGGGACAATGCATTATTTTAAGTTGGGGGGTGTGAGGTTCTTTATTTTCAAAAAGAAAAAAAAAACATCAATGTTTTCTTTTATGTTTTCTTTTAGTTGTGATATGCAGGTTAAAAAAAAAAAATCAAGCAAGAAGTCAGCTCATGCCCAACTCAATCAGACATTCATCCTTGAAAACAAAAGGGGAGTAACAATTTTCTAATCTTTATACTTTTCTTCTCTTTCTCTTTTACATTGAGGATAATGTAAAACTTAATTTTAGATATTTCATTATGTTGAATGCTTGAGATAACCATGCTTGTTAAAAAAAATAAAAAAAAAATACTTGCAATGGTATGTGAATGAGACTTGTTTAGGATCATCATTACCTTTTTGGGTTCATTATTGTGTTAAACATTGCATGCTTTAATTTGGGATAGATAATATCTTATAAAGTAAGATATAGCATACTTTTTTTTTAGATTACTGAAGTACATCTTTCCTTGTAAAAGTTGTGTGAGTTGTGTGAATATGCATGAAAGATGAGTATGATGCTTTACTTGTGATTATCCCTTTTGATCTAGTCCTAAACAAGATTTAAGTAAATAGAGTAATAATCATTACATAAATAAATAAATAAATAAATGTGTACAAAGTTCTATCTACTCCAATGTTTTGAGTTGCTCAGTAACTAGGGGTATTCATCATAAATGTTTATCTTTACGTCAAACGGCAGCTTGAAATATGAGTATGCAAAGCACTTTAAGTTTTTGACTTTGTGAGTAACCGGGTGCATTTATCACAAATGTTTGTATTCGCGTCAAAAGGGAAGTGATAACTTAAAGACAAAGAATAAATCATATCTTTAAAAAAAAAAGAAAAAAAAATATATATAGATATTTCTCTAGTTTGCTTCCTTGTTTGTGTTGGTGAGAAGGGAAGATTAGAAGTTGAGTTTTCATATGAATCAATTATGTTGGTTGCACGATAAATATGACTGATTTGGAAATTTTGTATGGATGTTTGATTTAGAGAATGTGAGTATGCTTATTTTTCTTTATTTGCTATTGTGTACACTAAGTTAAAGATACTAATGTTTGCATGATAGGTCCTTCAAGTGTGATGAATCGAGCCTAATTATGGTTGTTATTATTATTATTTTTATTTTAAAGGTTTTATGTTTTGTTTTGCTTGAGGACTAGCAAAATCTAAGTTGGGGGGTGTGATTGTGCATCAAAAGTGTCATTAAGTCTCTTGTTTTACATATGTATTTATTGTTTTTATTTGGTTGTTTTTATAATAATTGATGTGTTTTTTAGTAATGAAGTTTGTTTTAATGTTTCGATAGGTTTTTGGAGCTTAAATGAATTAATTCAGAAAATTCAACGTCGGAATTCAGAACAAAGAATTGAAGAGACATTTAGTTGAAGATTGAAGCAAATCTTGGTTCAAATAAGTGCTCCAAATTTGTCCCAAAAATCAATTCTATTCCAATTCTAGAAAAGAATATCATATGATTTATTTCAAGCCCAAACTTGCCTTATGTTGTGTGCAAACTTCAACCATTAAACACTCAAGGTTTCAATGTCAATCTTAGCCCAAATAATAAGTACATTTGTATACTTATTTGATGCTCAAATTCAGCCCAAAATCAGCCCAAAATCAGCCCTAAATCAACCCCAAATCAACCTTCAAATCAACCCAAACACAATCCATGATCTTACATGTCCACACAACAAATAACAATTGATTTATTTTGGGCAATCCATTGATCCAAGAAGGCAAGCACATGGATGGAAAGCTGGAGGGGATATTTTAACATTATTTTGGGTCAAAAAGAAGAAGGAGACACCTCATAAATGAGGAAGAAAAACGTGCACCAAAGTAGTTGTAAAGCTGTCTTGATTTGATTTTTCAGAACACCTTTCGGTGTTTTGCCCATAACTTTTGACTCAGGTGTCCAAATGAGCTGTTCTTTAATGATCTGGAAAGGTGACAGAATTGCCTATAAATATGTCTCTAATAGACTTCTCCAAAAAAAGCTTCTAAGAGGGTCGAATTGCTGTCCAAAGTTAGAGTCAGATTTGTGTCCGAATTTTTTCTGAAATTGTATTGTGTTCTTCTTTATAGATTTCGGTTCTTTAGTTTGTAAAACTTATTATTTCAGTTGGATTCAAGTTCTTTCATGTTTATTGAAATGTTCTTATATATAATCATGGTTGGCTAAACTCTTTCTTGGATCCAAATCAAGGATAATGGTGATTGAGGTGAGTTCTTTAGGATATGAATGAATCTTAATGTTTATCTTCTTATTTTCTTCATGAATGATTTATTATTGTAAAGAAATTTTAGAAATCATTTAGGTAATGTTATAATCTTGAATTTTTATGCACAAACTTTAGTTTTGGTATAGAGATTGCTTGATTCAATGTCTTACTTAATATGAAAGTACTTGTTCATTCTTAAGCAATAATCAATCTTCATCTTTCTAATCTTCATTGTAATATCTTCTGATCTAATATCACCATCATTGATATTAGGTTGAGTTATCTTATATATGTTGAAGAAATCACCAATACATCACCATTAAAATTGATTTGGACAAAGACTTACTTTTTCTTGTCATTTAAAATCTATTTACATTTTTTTTATCTTTAAAAACAAATCCATCAATTATTTTCAACCAAGTTATTGTTAATTTAATTTCTCTTGAGTTTTTTTTGTTACTTAGCTTAATTTCCAGATCTAGCTCTTTGTGGATATGACCTCGATCTTACAGAGTGAATTGCTACATCGCCCACTCGTGCACTTGCGAGTTAAAACAAGCCGATCATAAAAAGCGGTCAAGCAATAATGTTTTTGAATGGACTGAATATAGTGAAGAAGCCTTTGTTAAACTTAAAAACCTGCTTACATCTGCTCCTGTCATTCATCCTCCTGATTGGTCATTACCTTTTGAAATAATGTGTGATGCTAGTGATTATGCCGTGGGTGCTGTTTTAGGACAAAGAAAAGATAAGAAACCCTATGTGATTTACTATGCAAGTAAAACTTTAAATTGTGCTTAAATAAATTACACAACCACTGAAAAAGAATTACTTGCTGTAGTATTTGCATGTGAAAAATTCAGATCTTATCTTGTTGGCTCACTTGTTATTGTTTTTAGCGATCATGCAACATTGAAATATCTTCTTTCTAAGAAGGATTCTAAAGCTAGATTGGTGCGGTGGATTTTGTTACTTTAAGAATTCGATATCACAATCAAGGATAAGAAAGGCACCGAAAATGTTGTCGCGGATCATTTGTCAAGATTGACAACTGATTCGAAATCTGACATCACACCAATCGATGACTACTTTCCTGATGAATCTTTACTTTCTGTCACTTCAATGCCTTGGTTTGCTAATATTGTTAACTTTCTTGTTTCAGGACATTTGCCAGCGCATTGGGGCACCCAAGACAAAAGAAAGTTCTTGAATGAAGTGAAGAACTTTTATTGGGATGACCCTTATCTATTCAAATATTGTCCTGATCAAATATTTCGAAGATGCATTCCCGACAATGAGGTAAGTAATGTCATTAAATTTTGTCATTCTAAGGCATGTGGGGGTCACTTTTCGTCAAAAAAGACAGCTGCAAAAATCTTACAATGTGGATTTTATTGGCCCACCATGTTCAAGGACACGCATGCATTCTGCAAGACTTGTGAAAATTGTCAAAAGTTAGGATCTCTTTCAAAACGTCACATGATGCCTTTAAGTACTATTCTTGTCATTAAAATCTTTGACTGTTGGGGTATAGATTTTATGGGTCCATTTCCTCCATCATTTGGTTTTGTGTACATATTAGTCGCAGTAGACTATGTTTCAAAATGGATAGAAGCAATTCCAAGTCGTAACAACGATCATAAAATAGTCATTAAGTTTTTGAAAGAAAACATTTTGAGTCGATTTGGAATCCCTCGGGCCATGATAAGTGATGGTGGAACACATTTCTGTAACAAGCCATTTGAGTCTTTAATGAAGAAATATGGAATCACACACAAAGTTGCCACCCCTTATCACCCCAGACAAATGGACAAGTAGAACTTGCTAATAGGAAGATCAAACAAATCTTGGAAAAAACAGTGAACCCTAATCGAAAGGACTGGTCTTTAAGACTTAATGATGCACTTTGGGCCTATCGAACTACTTTAAAACATCATTAGGTATGTCACCTTATAGGTTGGTGTATGGAAAACCTTGTCATTTGCCTGTGGAACTTGAATATAAAGCTTATTGGGTATTAAAGCTTTCAATTCAAACCTGGATGATGCGAGTCAGCTGCGAAAGTTACTAATAAATGAGCTTGAAGAAATAAGAAATGATGCATATGAGAATTCAAAAATTCATAAAGCAAGAATCAAAGACTTTCATGATAAAAGAATCTTGAGAAAAACATTTGATGTTGGTCAAAAAGTTTTGCTTTATAATTCTCGACTCCATTTATTTCCTGGAAAGCTAAGATCAAGATGGAGCGGTCCATTTGTTGTGAAACATGTATATCCTTATGGGGCCTTTGATATTGAGAATCCAAAGAATGGTAATGTTTTCAAGGTCAATGGACATCGTTTGAAAGCTTACTTTGATAATTTTTCTAGTGAAAATGAATCCATTGGTTTGAATGATCCTGTATATGAAGGTTGATTATTTTGTTTTTCTCATATTTTTTTTTGTTTCTTTTTGGTGTGACTTTTGTTTTGCTAGTCTTTCTCCAACCCCGGTCAAATGGCGGATAACGGTACTCCGTGACTCTTAAGTCAGTTCTTTCAATTTCCCATGATAATTGATATCTTTGTATATATTTGTTCAATTCCTTGTTCCTTCTCTTTTCTTTACATCTCTTCTTCACTTCTCTTTAAAAACAAAACAAAACAAAAATGACACCACTCTTGAAAAATTGAAAAAGTATTTTCCTGCTCTGCCTCAGAATGCGATTACAAAAATTTACCGTGCTAGGTGTGAAAGATTGAGGTTGTTAATGAACCATGGAATTCCTGAAGATATTCGTTGGATAATTGAAGCAAAGATCCAATTATCAGGTGAGTCTTTCAACTCTTTTATTTCATACATGCCTGGGACAGGTAAAAGCACTTTTGCAAAGAAACATCGTGCAAAACGACTAAAAGTCTGTCACCGATGTGCCAGATGGACTTGTAATGCAAAATGTCGTTCTTTAGGAATGGTATCTATAAACCGTGAAGATAAAATACAATTCATTAAGGATGGCCTGAGTAAGGAGTCTTTAGATAATCTTCTATTAGCTCTTGAGACGCATCCTAGTGGAGATGTGCATCATGCAATTCATGATTTATGGCCTCATTTTCATAAAGAACATGATCGACTTAGTCTTAGGAATCTGACTAAAAAAGACCCTGTTTACCAGTTTTTAAGACAATTGGATGGGAAGCCTATCCTCGACCCATAGAGGGCGTTTAAGCCGTTCTTGGACGTAAAACCAAGGGAAAGCTGTGAGTCACAATCACAACTGCTTGTATATACATATTTGTTTTTATAATAATAATAATAATAATAATAAATAAATAAATAAAAAAAAAAAAGAAAGAGAGAGAGAGTGAGACTTCAGCTAGCCTACATATAGGTGGTATGCTTTGTATTTTCAATTTCTCAGCTATAAAATCTTCTCTTCCTTTCCATCATTTCTACTCAACCCATTCATTCAGCATATATAGAAGTGTGTAGAAATGGCAAGTTCCTCTGTTCCTAAAATAAAAAATATTTGTGTTTTTTGTGGATCTAGTCCTGGGAAAGAAAAGGAGTTTTTAGAATCAGTAAATCATCTTGGTCGGGTACTAGCTGAGAGAAAGATTCATTTAGTGTATGGGGGAGGCAGCCTAGGGTTAATGGGGGGTGTTTCAATAGCTGCATTTGTAGGAGGCAGTCAAGTTTTAGGGGTTGTCCCTAAAGCTTTAGCCGAAGGGGACATCATTGGAAAAACAATTGGAGAGGAATTACAGGTCTCCACAATGTCTGATAGAATGAATACAATGTTTAACCATGCTGATGCCTTCATTGCCTTACCAGGTGGTCTGGGTACTGACACGATCAAAGAGTTGATGTCTTATCCCAAGTGCAGGAGTGTCAAAGTAAAATAACCCGGCAAGACCGGGGTCGAACCACAAGGAGGTGAATTATATAAATTACAAATAAAGAAAAAGATTTGAAGAGAATAATAACAGAAAAGGAGTTGAAGAAAGTTTTGGGATGTGATATTGATGTAAGGATTAAACAATAATAAAACATATGTCAAGGTTATAGGATTCACTAATGATATTTCAAATAAATATAATATAAACTCTTTTTATTACTCAACCAGAAACCACACACAAAGGAAGTTCTAATCGGATGATTTCTCGTTATTAGCTCATTATAAATTACTAACATGATCATATTAATTATCTTATATAAGTAATACCATACTTATAAATATCATCAAGCATTCATGTTGCTAGTTTATGTTAACAACAAATCAAGTTTCTATCATAATAACGATTTTGGTTGAAAACTATGAAAGATCAAGCATTTGATGTACCAAATATTATACAACACAAATCTAAATTAAACATTTAATAAGCAAGGCATTAAGAATTAGTAAGATAAAAAGATAAAACATGTTAATAACAATCTTTCTTGGATGATTTCTCATTATTAGCTCATTATAAATTATTAACATGATCATATTAATCATTTTATCTAAGTAACACCATACTTATAAATATCATCAGGCATTTATGTTACTAGTTTATGTTAACAACAAATCAAGTTGCTATCATAATAACAATGTCGGCTGAAGACTATGAAGGATCAAGCATTTGATGTACCAAGAGTTATATAACACAAATCTAGATTAACCATTTAATAAGCAAGGTATTAAGAATTAGTAAGATAAAAAGATAAAATATGTTAATAACAATCTTTCTTGGATATAAACATTAAAGTTCATGTTGAGTTTATATTATACCTATTCTAACACCATTAGAGAAACCTTTTCACCTTGACATAATTAACTTAGCTAAACATTAAGAAGGAGAAAAACATAAATAAACAATATAAGAACATAAACATAATATAAGCTAACTAAGTATAGGAAAGGAAATGAAAGAGCATAAACAAGAGATTACTATAGCATGAAAGAAAACTTGAACATTACAAAGATGTAGAGAGAAAGCAAGAAGATAACTTTGATCTGAAAATTAATATGACTAAATACATGGACAATGCCTCCTTTTATAGGCTAAGTTTCAGAACTATTGATTGATTGAAGAATTGGTGGGCATCCATTGATTTGGTGGCTGGTTTTTGACATTAATGGCTGCTGGTTTTTTGATATTGTGGGCTGATTATTGATATTGTTGGCTGGCCAAAACGTCATTGCTCATATCAGAATTATAGCCAACTGAATTATGGAAGTTGTGGGCAATTGTCTCAGCTTTCCAGCAAAAAAAACCAGAGCTCATTTGGACTTCTAGAACTCAAGATATGAGCCAAAAACCGAATAGTGTTTGAGCTGCAGGACAACTTCCGACGTCTTCGTTGTTGCTAAGATTTGGGCTTGCAAACGGCAGAACTGAGTCTTTGACTTCATATGAAAGTTGTAGGTCTATGTCTTACCTTTCCATCGATATAAAATGGACCTAAATCTGATATCTACAGCTCCAGATATCATCAAATTACCGAACAGTGTTCGAGTTTGGAATGCACCAGCAACACTTTGCTAAGTTTGGCCTTCTTTTTATCCTTTCAATTTCAATCCTTAAACTCATCAATCAATCCTTTTATTTATGTGATAGACCTGCATTTAGGATGAACATTTACCATGAATTAAAGGTATATTATATTTGTAGACTTGCTAATATAAAACATGCTTTTGTTAGGGAATTTAATGATACTTTAGGTGCAATATGATGACATAAATCCTTAATGAGAATGCACTTTTAAGTACTAATCAGGTACATTGGAAGAGATCTTTCATATTTCCTCTTGGGCCCAACTGCACATTCACCATAAACCTATAGGTTTGTTAAATGTTAATGGTTTATAAAAATCATGAATGCTTGACGAGATTTAGAAGTATTAGCATTAATCGAATAAGATGACTAATGTAATCATGTTAACAATCTATAATCGGATTGGAACCTCCTTTATGTGTGGTTTCCAATTGAGTAATAAGAGTTTATACTATACTTGTTTGACATACCATTAGTGGATCCTCTAACCTTGACATTTGTTATTTTTATTGTTTAATCCTTACATTAATAGTCCATCTCCAAGTTCTCCTCTTCTTCTCTTTCTTTATTATTATTATTATTATTATTATTATTATTATTATTACTACTACTACTACTACTATTATTATTGTTGTTGTTGTTGTTGTTGTTGTTGTTGTTGTTGTTATTGTTGTTATTATTGTTACTATTGTTGTTATTGCTATTGTTGTTGTTTATAATTATTGTTTATAATTTGTATAATTAACCTCCCTATGGTTCGACCCTGGTCTTGCCGGGTTATTTATTACTTCGACACTCCTGCATTTGGGAGAAGACATCAATCTTTTAGTCGTGTCAAGTGACAATAAATTCAACATTCAATATCACACCAATCAATGATTACTTTCCTAATGAATCCTTACTTTCTCTTTGTCCAATGCCTTATAGTATTATAAAAATATCAATTTTCTTACTTCAGGAGATTTGCTAGCTCATTGGAGTACCCAAGAGAAGGGAAAGTTTTTGAACAAAGTGAAAAACTTTTATGAGGATGACCCATACTTATTTAAATATTGTCCTGATCAAACATTTCAAAGATCCATTTCGGACAATAAGGTAAGTAGTGCCATTAAACTTTTTCATTCTAAAGCATGTGAAAGTCATTTCTCGTAAAAAAAAGACAGTTGCAAAAATCATTCAAAATGGATTTTATTGGCCCACTAGTGAAATGTTTTCTAGTGACAATGAATCAACTGGTTTGAATGAATCAACTGGTTTGAATGATCCTATAGATAATGGTTGATTATTTTGTTTTTCTCACCTTATTTTTGTGGTTTTTTTTGTGACTCTTGGTTTGCTATTCTCTCTCACCCTGGTTAAATGGCGGATAATAGTACTCCGTGAGTCGTAAGTCAGTTCTTTTAATTTCCCATGATAACTAATATCTGTGTATATATTTGTTCAATTCCTTATTCCTTCTCTTCTCTTTGCATCTTTTTTTCACTTCTCATCTTAAAAAATGGACACCACTCTTGAAAAATTAAAAAAGTTTTTTCCTACTTTGCCTTAAAATGCGATTACAAAAATTTACCAAGCTAGGTGTGCAACATTGAGGTTGTTAATAAACCATGAAATTCCTGAAGAGATTCGCTGGCTAATTGAATCAAATGTCCAATTATTATGTGAGTTTTCCAATTCTTTTATTTCATATATGTCTAGGACAGGTAAAAGCACTTTTGCAAAGAAATGTCGTGCAAAACTACTGAAAGTCTGCCATTGATGTGTTAGATGGACTTGCAATGCACAATGTCGTTCTTTAGAAATGGTACTGTAAATTGTGAAGATAAAATATTGTTCATTAAGAATGGCCTGAGTAAAGGGTCTTTAGATAATCTTTTATTAACTTACACATCCTAGTGGAGATGTGTATCGTGCAATTCATGATTTATAGCTATTATTCTATAAAGAACATACTTGATATAGTCTTGGGAATCTAACAAAAAAAGACTTTGTTAACTAGTTTTTAAGAAAATTGGATAGGAAGCCTATCCCTGACCCATAAAGGGCAATTAAGCCGTTCTTGGACATAAAACCAAGAGAAGATGTGAGCCACAATCACAACTATGATTTTAGTCATAGTTTGTAAAAACTTGAGTCTTTTGGTTTTATTAATAGAGCATAATATTTGTGTTTTGTTATTTCTCATATTTGTTTAAGTGTGTTTCAAGTTTATCAGTAGTTGCAATTTCAGGTGATGTCTTTTATACTTTATCTTTCTACCTTAGAACATTGAAGATAATGTCTCGTTTTGGTTGGGGGGAGAGGATAGTAGTTGACAAAAAAAAATTAACCAACTATGTTTTCTATTTCATAAAGCATGTGCAAAATTGTGCAAGTGAGGTTCTAGCCTAACGATGGGAGGGGCTTGTCCCCTTCCTCCGCACCTGGGTTTGAACCTCACCATGCACGCCTGTCACCCCCGCAGTGCCTTACCTGCTCACTGGGCTTGCAGGATGTTCAGTAGGCCGTGGGTATTAGTCGTGGTGCGCGTAAGCTGGCCCGGACACCCCACGTAAATCAAAAAAAAAAAGAAAAAAAAGAAAAAAGAAGCTCTATTGTTAAAGTGACTCTTAAGACGCATCTTAGTAACCATTCTTAACAAGGTCTATTATAATACTTCTTGAAATATTTAGGTTTACAAACTCTCTCATTATTATCACTTAATTCTACTTATATACTCATTTAACATGTATTCTTAAACCTTAATTTTCATACACACACTTTAACATATGATTGTGGGTTCCACATTGGATTATTATATTATCTATGTTCTTTTGTTAAAGGTAACAACTAAGGGAAATGGATAGTATATAATTTGAAAAAAAAACAAAAAAAAAACAAAAAAATGAGCAAAAAAAATGATGCTAATAAAATTGTAGATAAGTTTGGTTTTGTAGCCGCCTTGACCTAAACAATTAAGCCCGAGAGGTGTTTTAACACCTAATACCCTAAAGTCAAGTAACTTAGGAGCTATTGGCCTAACACTTGTTATATAGGTTGAAGAGAAAAGCTTAAGGAAATCAAACATTGCATTATCTATGTATAAGTATCGGCAACCCGAGTTACTAAGCTTGTAGGGGTGTCTCAACACCTAATGTGCTAAGACCAACTAGTTTGGGAGTCATTAGCTAAAAGCTCATTACATAGGTTAAAGATGCAGATGCATTGTTTTTTAGTTACATGTATATATATTTAAAAAAGGAAGAAAAAAAATCTCAACCTAAGGAAGTTAACCTTAAACATTAGAACAAGAATTTTGTTTTCATCCAAGTAAAGCCCCATAACTATTTGTTGATATATTGAGCACAAAAGAAAGGTTTATTAATATCTTATTTAAGAGGTATTGAGCAGATATATAAATTTAATGAGATTTTGTTTATCTTGATAGATTAATGGAAGTTGAATGATGAATACCTTGCTTTGTGGAATTTGCAAAAAAACTTTTTCTATTTTAATGTTTTGATTATTATGGACTAGTAATAAGCTGGTTGGGGGGTGTAATTAGTACTTAAAAGTGTATTTTTATCAAGGTTTCATATTATCATTTTGTACTTGAAGTATCAATAACTCCTTAACTAAAGCATGTTTTATAATAACATATCTAATAATATAAGATACCTTTAATTTATAGTAAATGTTCATTTTAAATACAATCCTATCACATAAATAAAAGGATTGATTGATAAGTTTAAAAACTGAAATTGAAAGGACAAAGAGATAGCCAAACATAGAAAAGAGATGTTGGTGTAGTCCAAACAAGAATACTGTTCGATAATTGGGTCATATCTAGAGCTATAGATCTCAGATTTAGGTCTACTTTATATGGATGGAAAGGTAAGACATATGCCTACAACTTTAATATGGAGCCCAAGATTTAAGAAGGCCATTTTCAAGTCCAAATTGTAGTAACAACAAAGAAGTCCAAATCTGTCCTATAGCCCGCGCACTGTTTAGTGATTGGCCCATATCTGGAGTTCTATAAGTCCAAATGATCTCTATTTTTTTTCTATAGAATATTGAGACAATTTCCTACAACTTTCATGTTTTTCAAGTGGTTCCAATTCTAACTTTATCAATGATGTTTTAGGCAGACAAAAGAAGATAAGCATTGTCACTAAGTCAAGAGTTTGCCACCCACTCATCAATTAATCATCAAATCTATAATTCTCAATTTTGGCCTATAAAAAGAGGCATTTGCCATGCATTTAAGCATCTTAGTCTCTATATTAAGATCATGCTCTTGCTTTCTCTCTTTGTATTTTTTATAATGTTTATGTTTTGTTTTCATTAATATCTTGTTTATACCTTTCATTTCCTTTCTGTTACTTAGTTAACTTTTATCTTATTTATGTTCTTATTTTGTTCATTTATTTTTCTTTCTTTTATTATGTTTAGTTAAGTTTATTATGTCAAGGTGAAAATGTTACACTAATAGTTTAAGAATAAATATAATTTAAACTCAATATGGACTTTAAAATTTGATACTAACATGTTTTATATTTGTTATCTGGTTCACTCTTTAATACTTTACTTATTAAATGATGAATCTAGATTCATGTTGTATAACAATTAGTACAACAAATGCTTGACACTTTTATAGCCCATACTGTATGGTATAACCAACACCTAAGCTATGAAAGGAACTTGATTTATTGTTAACATTAGTTATAAGAATAAATGTCTGACAATATTTACAAGTATTAGCATTATTCAAATAAGATAACTAATGTAATCATGTTAACAATTTATAATCTGATTGGAACCTCCTCTATGTATGGTTTTCATTTGAGTAATAAGAGTAAGAGTTTATATTATACTTGTTTGACATACTATTAGTGGATCCTCTAATCTTGATATTTATTTTTATCATTGTTTAATCTTTACGTTAATCTTCCATTTCAAATTTCTCATCAACTTCTTCTTCTTCTTATTCTATTATTATTATTATTATTATAATTACTACTACTACTACTACTACTACTACTATTATTATTACTATTATTATTATTATTATTATTATTATTATTATTATTGTTATTATTATTGTTATTGTTACTATTGTTGTTATTATTGTTGTTGTCATATTATTGTTATCTATAATTTATACAATTAACCTCCCTATGGTTTGACCCCAGTCTTGTCGGGTTATTTATTACTTCGACACTCCTGCACTTGGGAGAAGACATATATTTTGATCATGTCACTATGAAAGTGCCAAGCATTTGTTGTACCAAGTGTTATACAACATAAATCTAGATTAGTCATTTAACAAGCAAAGTATTAAAGAGTGAATAAGATAACAAATATTAAACATGTTAGTATCAAACATTAAGGTTCATGTTGAGTTTACACTATATTTATTCTTACACCATTAGTATAACCTTTTCACCTTGACATAATAAACTTAACTAAACATAATGAGTGAAAGAAAAAATAAATAAACAAAATAAGAACATAAATAAGATAAAAGTTAACTAAGTAAAGGAAAGGAAATGATAGACATAAACAAGATATTAATGAAAATAAAACTTAAGCATTACAAAAATATAAAGAGAGAAAGCAAAAGCATAATCTTGATTTGGATACCAAGATGCCTCAATGCATGGGAAATGCCTCCTTTTATAGGCTAAAATTGGGAACTATTGACTTGATGACTAATTGATGAGTGGATGACCAACTCTTGACTTTGTGACGATCCTTGTCTCTCTTATCTGCCTAAAACGTCATTAATAACATCAGAATTGGAACCACTTTAAACATCAAAGTTGTAGGAAATTGTCTCAGCTTTCCATAAAAAAATAAAGGTCATTTGTACTTTTAGAACTCTAGATATGGGTCAAACACTGAATAGTGTTCGGGCTACAGGACAGATTCAGACTTCTTTTTTTTGTTGCTATAATTTGAACTTGAAAATGGCCATATTAAATATTGGGCTCCATATAAAAGTTGGAGGCCTATATCTTATATTTCCATCCATATAAAATAAATCTAAATCCAAGATTTACAGCTCCAAATATGACCCAGTTAGTGAACAGTGTTCCAGTTTGGACTGCACTAGCATCTATTTTCTAAGTTTGGCCATCTCTTTGTCTTTTTAATTTCAGTACTTAAACTCATTAATCAATTCTTTTATTTATGTGATAGGCCTACATTTAAAATGAACATTTACCATAAATCAAATGTATCTTATATTATTAGATATGTTAGTATAAAACATATTTTAGTTAAGGAGTCATTGATAATTCAAGTGCAAAATAATCATATAAAACCTTGATAAAAATGCACTTTTAAATACTAATCACACCCCCCCCAACTAGCTTATTACTAGTCCCTAGTAATTAAAGCATTAGAAAAACAATTTGCAAATTCCACAAAGTAAGGTATTCATCATTCAACTTCCATTAATCTATCCGGATAAGCAAACTCTCATTAAATTTTTATATCTGCTCAATATCTCTTAAACAAGATATTAATAAACCTTCTTTTTATGCTCAATATATCAACACATAGTTATTGGGCTTTACTTGGAAGAAAACAAAATTCTTGTTCTAATGTTTAAGGTTAACTTCTTTGGTTGAGATTTTTTTGTCTTTTTTTCTTTTTATAATATATATAAATGTAACTTAAAACATAATGCATCTTTAACCCATGTAAAGAGCTTTCAGCTAATGACTCCCAGACCAGTTGGTCTTAGAGTATTAGGTGTTGAGACACCCCTACGAGTTTACTAATTTGGGTTACAGATACTAATACATAGATAGTGCAATGTTTGATTCCCTTAAGCTTTTCTCCTTAACCGATATAACAAGTGTTGGGCAAATAGCTCCCAAGTTAGTTGACTTTAGGGTATTAGGTGTTAAGACACGCCTTCGAGCTTAATTGCTTAGGTTAGGAAGGCTACTAAACCAAACTTATCTACATTTTTGTTATCATCATTTTTTTTCTTTTTTTTTTGCTTTTTTCAAATTATATATTATTCATTTCATTTAGTTGTTACCTTTAAATGATGTAATAATCCAATATGCAACTCACAATCATATGTTAAAGTGTGTATGTGAAAATTAAGGTTTAAGAATACATGTTAAATGAGTAGATGAGCAGAATTCAGTGATAACAATGTGAGAGTTTGTAAACTTGGATATTTCAAGAAGTATTATGATAGACCTTGTTAAGAATGGTTACTAAGATACATCTCAAGAGTCAGTTTAACAAAAGAGCTCCTTTACTCTGTCATCTTAGTAATAACAATTTTACACATGCTTTATGAAATAGAAAACACAATTACTTAATTTTTTTTAAATATCAACTACTACCCTCTCCCCCCAACCAAAATGAGTCATTTTTCTCAATGTTCTAAGGTAAAAAGATAGAGTATAAAAGGCATCACCCAAAACACTGAACACTGACAAACTTGGAACACACTTAAACAAATATAAAAAATAACAAAACACAAATATTATGTTATTAATAAAACCAAAAGACAGAAGTTTTTTTCAAACCAAGACTCAAATTGTATTTGTGATTGTGACTCACATCTTCCCTTGGTTTTACATCCAAGAACGACTTAAACGTCCTCTATGAGGTAGGGATAGGCTTCTCATTCAGTTTTTTTAAAAATCGGCAAACATGGTCTTTTTTAGTTAGATTCCCAAAACTATGTCGAGCATGTTCTTTATGGAATAGCTGCCATAAATCATGAATTGCACGATGCACATCTCTCCACTTAGATGCGTTTCAAGAGTTAATAAAAGATTATCTAAAGGCCTCTTACTCAGGCCATCCTTAATGAATAGTATTTTATCTTTACAATTTATAGATACCATTCCTAAAGAACGACATTGTGCATTGTAAGTCCATCCAACACATTGATGGCAGACTTTTAGTCGTTTTGCACGACGTTTCTTTGTGAAAGTGCTTTTATCTATTCCAAGCATGTATGAAATGAAGGGATTAGAGGACTCACCCGATAATCAGACCTTTGCTTCAATCAACCAATGGATTCATTAACAACCTCAATCTTGCACATCTAATACAATAAATTTTTGTAATCACATTCTGAGACAGAGCGGAAAAATACTTTCTCAATTTTTCATGATTAGTATTCATTTTTAAATGAGAATTGGAAGAGAGATTCAAAGAATTGCACAAATATATACACATATATCAGTTATTATGGGAAATTGAAAGAATCAACTTAAGTCATGGAATACCATTGTCCTCCATTTGACCGAGGTGAGAGAAACTAGCAAAAATTACTCAAAAAGAAACATAAAAACAATGTGAGGAAAAAAAATCAATTTTGATATACAGGATCACCTAATTCAATAGAGTCATTTTCAACTGAAAAATTGTCAAAGTAAACTTTCAAACGATGTCCATTTACCTTGAAAACATTGGCATTCTTTATATTTTTGATATCACAGGCCCTATATGGATACACATGTTTCACAATAAAAGAACCGCTCCATCTTGGTCTTAGTTTTTCAGGAAATAAATGGAGTCGAGAATTATAAAGCAATACTTTTTGACCAGCATTGAATGTTTTTCTCTGTATTTTCTTATCATGAAACTCTTTAATTCTTCCTTAATTAATTCTTGAATTTTTATATGCATCATTTCTTATTTCCTCAAGCTCATTTATTTGTAATTTCCGCACTTGACTAGCATCATCAAGATTTAAATTGAAAGCTTTAATAGCCCATGAAGCTTTATGTTCAAGTTCCATAGGCAAGTGATAAGGTTTTCCATATACTAGTCTATAAGGTGAAATACCTAATAATGTTTTATAAGCAGTTCGATAAGCCCAAAGTGCATCATTAAGTTCTAAAACCAGTCTTTCCTATTAAGGTTCACTGTTTTCTCCAAGATGTGTTTGATCTACTTGTCCACTTGTTTGAGGGTGATAAAGGGTGGTAATTTTGTGTGTGATTTCATATTTCTTTATCAAACACTCAAATGGCTTATTGCAAAAATGTGTTCCATCATCACTTATCATAGCTCGAGGGATTCCAAATCGACTCAAAATATTTTCTTTCAAAAACTTTATCACTGTTTTGTGATTATTGTTTCGACATGGAATTGCCTCTATCCATTTTGAAACATAATCTACTACGACTAATATGTACAAGAAACCAAATGATAGAGGAAATGGACCCATGAATTCTATACCCCAACAATCAAAGATCTCAATGACAAGAATAGGATTTAAAGGCATCATGTGACGTTTTAAATTATAATAGGCCAGTAAAATTCACTTTGTAAGATTTTTGCAATTGTCTTTATTGATGAGAAATGGCCCCCACATGCCTTAGAATGACAAAATTTAATGACACTACCTACCTCATTGTCTGGAATGCATCTTTAAAATATTTGATCAGGACAATATTTAAATAAATATGGGTCGTCCCAATAAAAGTTCTTCACTTCGTTCAAGAACTTTCTTTTATTTTGGGTACTCCAATGAGTTGGTAATTGTCCTGAAATGAGAAAATTGACAATATTAGCAAACCAAGGCATTATAGAGACAGAAAGTAAAGATTCATCTGAAAAGTAGTCATCGATTGGTGTGATGTCAGTTTTCAAATCTATTGTCAATCTTGATAAATGATCTACAACAACATTTTCAATGCCTTTCTTGTCTTTGATTATGATATCAAATTCTTGAAGTAATAAAATTCAACGCACCAATCTAGCCGTAGAATCTTTCTTAGAAAGAAGATATTTCAATATTGCATGATCACTAAAAACAATAACAGGTGAGCCAACAAAATAAGACTTGAATTTCTCACATGCAAATACTACTGCAAGTAATTCTTTATTAGTGGTGGTATAATTCATTTGAGCACTATTTAAAGTTTTACTTGCATAGTAAATCACATAAGGTTTCTTATCTTTTCTTTGTCCCAAAACAGCACCTACGACATAATCACTAGCATCACACATTATTTCAAAAGGTAATGACCAATCGGGAGGTTGAATGATAGGAGCACAAGTAAGCAAGTTTTTAAGTTTAACAAAGGCTTCTTCACAATATTCAGTCCATTCAAAAATAGTATCCTTTGTTAGAAGGTTACTTAAAGGCTTAGATATTACACTAAAATCTTTGATGAACCTTCTATAAAAACCAGCATGTCCTAGGAATGATCTAACATCTTTAATAGATTTTGGTGTTGGCAAGTTTGTAATTAACTCGGTTTTAGATTTGTCAACCTCAATTCCTTTTGATGAAACAATGTGACCAAGTACAATGCTGTTTATTACCATCAAGTAACATTTTTCCCAATTTAGTATAAGATTCTTCTCTTCACACCGCTCAAAACCTTTTCTAAGTTAGTCAAAAAATCATCAAATGAATCGCCAAAAATAGAAAAATCATCTATAAAAATCTCAAGAAATTGTTCATCCATATCACTAAATATAATAAGTATGCATCTTTGAAACATGACTGGTGTATTACATAATCCAAAAGGCATCCTTCGATATAAATATACTAAGCATGCATCTTTGAAACTTGGCTGGTGCATTACATAATCCAAAAGGCATCCCTCGATATGTAAAAGTACCAAATGGACATGTGAAATTAGTCTTCTCTTGATCTTCCAATGCAATTTCAATTTGGTTGTAACCTAAATAGCCATCTAGAAAATAATAAAATTCATGATCTGCAATTCTTTCTAGAATTTGATCCATGAAAGGTAAAGGAAAATGATCTTTTCTAGTCATTGAATTAAGTTTCCTATAGTCAATACATATGCACCAACTAGTAACAGTCCTAATCGGAATTAATTCATTGTTCTCATTTGTTATCACAATGACTCCAAACTTCTTGGGTATAACTTGGGTAGGATGTACCCATTTGCTATCAGAAATAGGATAAATAATTCGAATATCTAGAAGCTTAATTACTTCACTACTTTCATATTAGGAGTGAGCCTTCGATGCATTTTCCTAGAAGGTTTACATTTTCTCCAAATAAATTTTATGTGTATAAATCAAAGGACTAATTTCTTTTATGTTAGTTATGGTCCATCCTAATGTATTTTTGTGCATTTTTAGATTTTGTAATAACTTGCCTTCTTGATGTGTATTAATTTTGAAAGAGATTATTATCAAAAGAGTTTCATTTTCTCTCGAAAATGAGTATCTGAGATTGAATGGTAAGGGCTTCAAATCAGGTTTGGGTGGTTGAACACTGAAAGGTATGGACTTAATTGATCATGGTGGCAATTCCTCAATTTATGGTCTTCAATTACTTACCTTTGATTCTTGCTGAAAATAAACCACTTGCAAATCATCATATTCATCAATCTCAATTTCACTGGAAGTGGTTTGAAATTGATAATGAATTAATTTTTCAGTAAAGTCCACTTCCTGTAATCATTATCATCTCCATGTTGCTTGTAAATGTTGAAAATATTCATCTCCAATGTCATGTTTCTAAATGATAACTTCGTCAGTCCATTCCTACAATTAATCAATGCATTAGAAGTTGTAAGAAACGGAAGTCCTAAAATAATAGAAAATAAATTACATGTTTTAATAGGTTGTGTGTTCAAGATAATAAAATCCACACGATAAATGAATTTATTGACTTGCGCTAATATATCTTCAATTATTTCTCTAGGCACTTTTATATATTTATTAGCAAGTAAAAGAGTTATATAAGTTGGTTTTAACTTGCTTAGATTAAGACTTTGAAAAACTAAATATAGAAGTAAATTCACACTGGCTCCAGGATTAAGTAAGTCTCTTTTAATTTTATGTTCTCCATTAAAGCAAGAAATTGTAGGACAATTAAGGTCTTTATATTTCAAAGCATTATTGTTTTGAAGAATGACACTTATTTGTTCGGCTAAAAAGGCTTTTTTTTTCACATCCATTTTTCTTTTCACAATTCATAGATCTTTAAAAAATTTAGCATAGGAAGGAACCTGTTTAATAGCATCCAGCAAAGGTATATTCATCCTTACCTGTTTGAAAGCTTC
>NW_011501402.1:0-6529 GCF_000495115.2 Populus euphratica
AAAAGATAAAGCTAAAACATGGCTACAAAATTTAAGACTAGGATTCATTCGTGCTTGGGATGAAATGCAACAATAATTTTTAAAGAAGTTTTTCCCATCTCATAGAACAAACTCTTTCAAGAGACAAATCACCACTTTCACTCAAAAACCAGGAGAAACATTTTACCAATGTTGGGATAGGTATCGAGACTTGCTTAGTACTTGCCCTCATCATGGTTTTGAAACATGGAGATTGGTTTCACATTTCTATGAAGGGTTAACACCTAAAGATAGGCAAATGGTTGAATTGATGAGCAATGGAACTTTTGAAGATAAAGACGCTGATGAAGCAATGGAGTACTTAGACTTGTTAGCTGAAAATGCTCAAAATTAGGACACTACGGGTACTTATAAGGCACCGAGTAAAACTCAACCTCACACATCTAATGGAGGCATGTACAACCTTAGGGAAGATCATGACCTTCAAGCCAAGTTTGCATCTTTAGCTAGAAAAGTCGAGGCACTAGAATTGAAAAAAAGTGGTCAATTAAAATCTGTTGAAAACATTATGTGTCAAATCTGTGAAACAAATGAACACTCAACCAACGATTGTCCAACCTTGCCTTCTTTTAAGGAATGTCTCCATGAACAAGCCCATGCTTTAAACACTTTCCAAAGGCCCAACCACAACCCATACTCACAAATATACAACCCTGGTTGGAGAAATCACCCAAATTTTAGTTGGAAGAGTGAGAACAACAATGCACAAACTTCACAACCACCGTTTCAAGCACACCATAATTTCCAAAATTCTCATGGATATGCACCTCCTTATGCTCCACCTCCTAGAAGAAATCTTGAGGAAACATTGCATGCATTCATTGAAAAGCAAGAGACAATCAATACTCAACTTGCTCAAAACATGACAGATTTTAAAGATACTCTTGCAAAATTAACATCTGCTCTCAGTTTCCAAGAGAAAGGTAAGTTTCCATCTCAACCACAACAAAATCCCAAGGGGCAATACAATGCAAATACAAGTAGTTCCGGAAGTCACCACATGGATTAAGTCAAATCAGTCACTACTCTGCGTAGTGGTAAGGTTATTGAAAAACCCTCTCTTGAACCTTATGAGAAAGATGATGAGTCAATCTCTGAGGGTAAGGAAGGGGTTGAATATGAAAATTGCAAAGAAAAGACTGATTCTCTGCCAGCACTTCCATTTCCTCAAGCCATGACCAAATAAAGGAAAGTTAATCACAACTCTGAAATCTTTGAAACTTTCAAACAGGTAAGGATCAATATACCTTTGTTAGATGCTATTAAACAGGTTCCTTCTTATGCTAAATTTTTGAAAGATCTATGCACTGTGAAGAGGAAATTGAATGTGAAAAAGAAAGCCTTTCTAGCAGAACAAGTAAGTGCCATTCTTCAAAACAATAATGCTTTGAAATATAAAGACCCTGGTTGTCCTACAATTTCTTGCTTTATTGGAGAGCATAAAATTGAAAGAGCCTTACTTGATCTTGGTGCTAGTGTGAATTTACTTCCATATTCAGTTTTTCAGAGTCTCAATCTAGGTGAGTTAAAACCAACTTCTATATCTCTTTTACTTGCCGATAGATCTGTAAAAGTGCCTAGAGGAATAATTAAAGATGTGTTAGTACAAGTCGATAAATTCATTTATCCTGTGGATTTTATTGTCTTGGACACAGAACCTGTTGAAGCATGTAATTCATTTCTTGTTATTTTAGGACGTCCGTTTCTTGCAACTTCTAACGCATTGATTAATTGTGGGAATGGACTAATGAAGCTATCATTTGGAAACATGACATTGGAGATGAATATTTTCAACATTTGCAAGCAACCTGGAGACGATAATGATTTACAAGAAGTAGATCATATTGATGAATTAGTTTATGATCAACTTGAATCTACTTGAAGTAAAAATGAATTGGATGAAACTGAAGAATGGCAATGTTTTTAAGGTAAATGGACATCGTCTGAAAGTTTACTTTGACAATTTTTCAGTTGAACATAACTCTATTGAATTGGGTGATCCTGTATATAAAGATTGATTTTATTTTATTTTTGTTTCTTTTTGAGTGATTTTTGCAAGTTTCTCTCACCCCGGTCAAATGGCGGACAACGGTACTCCGTGACTTAAGTCGGTTCTTTCAGTTTCCCACAATAACTGATATTTGTGTATATATTTGTGCAATTCTTTGAATCTCTCTTCTAATTCTCATTTGAAAATGGACACTAATCTTGAAAAATTGAAAAAGTATTTTCCCGCTCTGCCTCAGAGCGATTACAAAAATTTACTGTGCTAGATGTGCAAGATTGAGATTGTTAATGAATCATGGAATTCCTGAAGATATTCGCTGGTTGATTGAAGCAAAGGTCCGATTATCAGGTGAGTCCTCTAACGTTTTCATTTCACACATGCCTGTAACAAGTAAAAACACTTTTGCAAAGAAACGTCATGCAAAACGACTAGAAGTCTGTCATCGATGTGCTAGATGGACTTGTAATACACAATGTCGTTCTTTAGGAATGGTATCTATAAACCGTGAAGATAAAATACAATTCATTAAGGATGACCTGAGTAAGGAGTCTTTAGATAATCTTCTATGGACTCTTGAGACGCATCCTAGTGGAGATGTGCATCGTGTAATTCATGATTTATGGCCACTATTTCATAAAGAACATGATCGACTTAGTCTTGGGAATCTGACTAAAAAAAACCCTATTTGCCAGTTTTTAAGAAAACTGGATGGGAAGCCTATCCCCGACCCATAGAGGGCGTTTAAGCCGTTCTTGGACGTAAAACCAAGGGAAGATGTGAGCCACAATCACAATTACATGTACATACACATGCTTTTTTTAAAAGTAAATAAATAAATAAATAAAAAGAGAGAGAGAGAGTGTGAGACTCCAGCTAGCCTACATATAGGTGTTATGATTACCTTTCTCATTTCTCATCTATAAAACCCTCTTTTCCTTCCTTTCATTTCTACTCAACCCATACATTCAACAAATACAGAAGTGTGTAGAAATGGCAAGTTCCTCAGGTCATCAAATAAGAAATATTTGTGTTTTCGGTGGATCTAGTCCTGGGAAAGAAAAAGAGTTTTTAGAATCAGCAAATCATCTTGGTCAGGTGCTAGCTGAGAGAAAGATTCATTTAGTGTATGGGGGAGGCAGTCTTGGGTTAATGGGAGGTGTGTCAATAGCTGCATTTTTAGGAGGTAGCCAAGTTTTGGGGGTCGTCCCTGAAGCTTTGGCACAAGGGGACATCATTGGAAAAACAATTGGAGAGGAACTTCAGGTCTCCACAATGTCAGCTCGAATGAATGCAATGTTTAACCATGCTGATGCCTTCATTGCTTTACCAGGTGGTCTAGGCACATTGGAAGAGATCTTTCATATTTCCTCTTGGGCTCAACTGCACATTCACCATAAACCCATAGGTTTGTTAAATGTTAATGGTTATTATGATAAGTTGTTGTCTTTTCTTGATCATGCTGTGGAACAGGAATTTCTAACATCTTCTGCACGACAAATCATAATCTCTGCTACTACTGCTGAACAATTGATTGACCAACTACAATCTTTCATTCCTGTGATTGATCCTTCCATGAGTCGCATAAATTGGTCATCTAAGGAAAGCCGTAAAAAGCTTAGATTGGATTTGAGCCTTCATTTGTGAATTTTTGTGTCTTTTGGTTTTATTATTATGTTTTGTTATTTCTTATTTTTGTTTCAGTGTGTTTCAGGTTTTGTCAGTGTTCGTTATTTCAGGTGATATCTTTTATACTCTATCTTTCTACCTTAGAACATTGAGGACAATGTCTCGTTTTGGTTGGGGGGAGAGGGTAGTAGTTGATAAAAAAAAAAATTGTTTTTCATTTCATAAAGCATGTGCATAATTGTTGTTACTAGGATGGCAGAGTAAAGGAGTTCTTTTGTTAAAGTGACTCTTGAGACGCATCTTAGTAACCATTCTTAACAAGGTCTATTATAATACTTCCTGAAATATTCAGGTTTACAAACTCTCGTATTGTTACCACTTAATTCTGCTCATATACTTATTTAACATGTATTCTTAAACCTTAATTTACACACACACACTTTAACATATGATTGTGGGTTGCATATTGGATTATTACATTATTTATGTTCTTTTGTTAAAGGTAACAACTAAGGGAAAGGGATTGTATATAATTAAAAAGAAAAAAAAAAAAAAAAAAAAAAAAAAAAAAAAAAAAAAAAAAAAAAAAAAAAAAAAAAAGAAAAAAAAAATGATGATAATAAAAATGTAGATAAGTTTGGTTTCGTAGCCTCCCTAACCTAAGCAATTAAGCCCGAAGGGGTGTTTTAACACCTAATACCCTAAAGTCAACTGACTTGGGAGCTATTGGCCCAACGCTTGTTACATGGGTTGAGGAGAAAAGCTTAAAGGAATCAAACATTGCACTATCTACATATCAGTATCTGCGACCCGAGTTACTAAGCTCGTAGGGGTGTCTTAACACCTAATGCCCTAATACCAACTGGTCTGGGAGTCATTAGCTGAAAGCTCATTACATGGGTTAAAGATGCATGATATTTTTAAATTATATGTATATACATTAAAAAAAAAAGACAAAAATAATAATCCCAACCCAAGGAAGTTAACCTTAAACATTAGAACAAAAATTTTGTTTTCTTCCAAGAAAAGCCCCATAATTATGTGTTGATACATTGAGCACAAAAGAAAGGTTTATTAATATCTTGTTAAGTGGTATTGAGCAGATATATAAATTTAATGAGAGTTTGTTTATCTGGATAGATTAATGGAAGTTAAATGATGAATACCTTGCTTTGTGAAATTTGCAAATTTGTTTTCTATTTTAACGCTTTGATTACTAGGGACTAGTAATAAGCTGGTTGGGGGGTGTGATTAGTACTTAAAAGTGCATTTTTATCATGGTTTTATATCATCATTTTGCACTTGAAGTATCAATAACTCCTTAACTAAAATATGTTTTATAATAATGTATCTAATAATATAAGATACCTATAATTTATGGTAAATGTCTATTTTTAATGCAGGCCTATCACATAAATGAAAGGATTGATTGATGACTTGAAGAACTTAAATTGCAAGGATAAAGAGATGGCCAAACTTAGAAAAGAGATGTCGGTGCAATCCAAACCGGAACACTGTTCGGTAATTGGGTCATATCTGGAGCTACAGATCTCAGATTTAGGTCCAATTTATATGGATGGAAAGGTAAGACATAGGCCTACAACTTTCATATGGAGCCCAAGATCTAAAAAGGCCATTATCAAGTCCAAATTGTAGCAACAACAAAGAAGCCCGAATCTGTCTTCCAGCCCGAGCACTATTCGGTATTTTGGCCATATCTGGAGTTCTAGAAGTCCAAATGAGCTGAAATTTTTACACAAGAAAGCTGAGACAATTGCCTACAACTTTCATGTTTACAACTGGCTCCAATTTTGACGTTATCAATGACGTTTTGGGCAGACAAGAGAAGATAAGGATTGTCACCAAGTCAAAAGTTGGTCACCCACTTATCAATTAGTCATCAAATCAATAGTTCCCATTTTTGGCCTATAAAAGGAGGCATTTGCCATGCATTTAGGCATCTTGATTTCCAGATCAAGATCATGCTCTTCCTTTCTCTCTTTGTATTTTTTATGCTTTGTTTTCATTAATATTAAGTTTATGCCTTTCATTTCCTTTCCTTTACTTAGTTAACTTTTATGTTCTTATTTTGTTTATCTATTTTGCTTTCTTTCATTATGTCTAGCTAAGTTAATTATGTCAAGGTGAAAAGGTTACACTAATGGTGTAAGAATAAGTATAATGTAAACTTAATATGGACTTTAATGTTTGATACTAACATGTTTTATATTTGCTATCTTGTTCACTCTTTAATACTTTGCTTGTTAAATGACTAATCTTGATTTATGTTGTATAACACTTGGTACAACAAATGCTTGGCACTTTCATAGCCCATAATGTATGGTATAACCGACACCTGAGCTATGAAAGGAACTTGATTTGTTGTTAACATAAGTTATAATCATGAATGCTTGACGAGATTTACAAGTATTAGCATTAATTGAATAAGATGACTAATGTAATCATGTTAACAATATATAATCTGATTGGAACCTCCTTTGTGTGTGGTTTCCAATTCAATAATAAGAGTTTATACTATACTTGTTTGATATACCATTAGTGGAACCTCTAACCTTGACATTTGTTATTATCATTGTTTAATCGTTACATTAATATTCCATCTCAAAGTTCTCATCATCTTCTTCTTCTTCTCTTTCTTTATTATTATTATTATTACTACTACTACTACTACTACTACTACTACTACTACTACTACTACTACTACTACTACTACTACTACTACTACTACTACTACTACTACTACTACTACTACTACTACTACTACTACTACTACTACTACTACTACTACTACTACTACTACTACTACTACTACTACTACTACTACTACTACTACTA
>NW_011501402.1:7796-32229 GCF_000495115.2 Populus euphratica
TTGTATTATTGTTATTTATAATTTGTACAAATAACCTCCCTGTGATTCGACCCCGGTCTTGCCGGGTTATTTATTACTTCGACACTCCTGCACTTGGGAGTAGACATCAATCTTTTAGTCGTGTCAAACACTAAATAGTATCTGGGCTATAAGATATGTTCTGATTTCCTCGTTGCTACTATAATTTGAGCTTGAAAACAACCTTTTTGAATCTTGGACTCTACATGAAAGTTTGCGGCCTATGTCTTAGCTTTCCATCCATATAGATTGGACTTAAATCCAAGTCCTACATCTCTATTTATGTTCCAATATGAATTCAGCCAGTATCTCTTTTCTAAGTTTAACCCTCTCTTTGTCTTCTCAATTTTAGTAGTTAAACTCATCAATCAATTCTTTGATTTATGTGATAGGCATGCATTTAAGATGAACATTTATCATAAATTCAAGGTATCTTATATTATCAATCTTGTTATTATAAAATATTTTTTAATTAAGGAGTTATTGATACTTTAAGTGCAAAATGATGAAATAAAACCTCGATAAAAATGTACTTTTAAGTACTAATCACTTTGTTTAGGCACCTTTAATCATTAAGGAGTTTTTATGTTTCTTGTACTTGCCTTTCAGTGTGGAGTGTGATCCTAACCAAGGTTATTTTTCAAGAAAAACTTATCAGGATCAATAGAAACCACAAAAGATTTCTAGTCTTGTGAAATGATTATTAAAGATGACATTTTTCTCATTTCAAATGCATGTATTCAAAATTGGTAAGCTTTACTTTATTTCATGTAAATATACAAAATGGTTTCTACTCAGTTTTGAAGTCATCCCATGGTGTTTAGGTTAAAAGTGTATGGTCACTTTTCTATGAGATCACTTAAATTTCCCGAACTCGTTTGTTAGAACAAAAACCTTTAAGAAATCATGAGATCATACATAGTTTTTCAAGGAAAGGGACATGCACCAAAAAATTCTTGTAGGTAAAGGGTGTGCTTGTATAGACGTGTTATTTGCATGAAACAATAACAAAAATGAGGGTATATCATAAGAACACAAGAAAACTTGTAATCTTATTAAAAAAAAAAGAAAGAAACAAGGCCTTGATTGTGCATCAAAAGTGTCATTAAGTCTCTTATTTTACATATGTATTTATTATTTTTATTTGGTTGTTTTTATAATAATTGATGTGTTTTTTAGTAATGAAGTTTGTTTTAATGTTTTGATAGGTTTTTGGAGCTTAAATGAATTAATTCAGAAAATTCAACGTCGGAATTGAGAACAAAGAGTTGAAGAGACATTTAGTTGAAGATTGAAGAAAATCTTGGTTCAAATAAGTGCTCCAAATTTGTCCCAAAAATCAATTCTATTCTAATTCTAGAAAAGAATATCATATGATCTATTTCAAGCCCAAACTTGCCTTATGTTGTGTGCAAACTTCAACCATTAAACACTCAAGGTTTCAATGTCAATCTTAGCCCAAATAATAAGTACATTTGTATACTTATTTGATTTTCAAATTCAGCCCAAATTCAGCCCCAAATCAGCCCTAAATCAACCCCAAATCATCCTTCAAATCAGCCCAAACACAATCCATGATCTTACATGTCCACACAACAAATAACAATTGATTTATTTTGGGTAATCCATTGATCCAAGAAGGCAAGCACATGAATGGAAAGCTGGAGGGGATATTTTAACATTATTTTGGGTAAAAAAAAAGAAGGAGACACCTCATAAATGAGGAAGAAAAACGTGCACCAAAGTGGTTGTAAAGCTGTCTTGATTTGATTTTTCAAAACACCTTTAGGTGTTTTGCCCATAACGTTTGACTCAGGTGTCCAAATGAGTTGTTCTTTAATGATCTGGAAATGTTACAGAATTTACTATAAATATGTCTCTAATAGACATCTCGGAAAAAAGCTTCTAAGAGGGTCAA
Organism: Populus euphratica; assembly: GCF_000495115.2. Classification (NCBI taxonomy): domain Eukaryota; kingdom Viridiplantae; phylum Streptophyta; class Magnoliopsida; order Malpighiales; family Salicaceae; genus Populus; species Populus euphratica. Next base: position 9,733 of record NW_011501402.1, read on the forward strand.
ATTGCTATCCAAAGTGAAAGTTAGATTTGTGTCCGATTTTTTTTTCTGAAATTGTATTGTGTTCTTCTTTATAGATTTCGGTTCTTTAGTTTGTAAAACTTATTATTTCAGTTGGATTCAAGTTCTTTCATGTTTATTGAAGTGTTCTTATATATAATCATGGTTGGCTAAACTCTTTCTTGGATCCAAATCAAGGATAATGGTGATTGAGGTGAGTTCTTTAGGATATGAATGAATCTTAATTTTTTTATCTTTGAAAACAAATCCATCAATTATTTTCAACCAAGTTATTGTTAATTTAATTTCTCTTGAGTTTTTTTTTGTTACCTAGCTTAATTTCCAGATCTATTTCTCTATGGATATGATCTCGATCTTACCGAGTTAATTGCTACATTGCACACTCGTGCACTTGCAAGTTAAAACAAGCTGATCATAAAAAGCAATCAAGCAATTTTGGCGCCTTTGCTGGGGAGCTAGCAAGCAAAGGTAACAAATTTAGATTTGATTATTGGAAAACTAAAAAAAATCATATAAAAAAAAATCAATTGGCTGGTTTTATCGCCTAAAATGTTTTTTTTACCTTAACATTTCGGATATTGGACTGTGGACTGGACTATTAATTGTTGGATTTTGGTTGGTTCAACCATTTTTCTTTTATTGTCTATTCTTATTAGTTTCTAATATTTTTCTAGTTTATTTCATTTTATTTTGTTGATATTATTTTTATTTATTGTCTAAAGTGTTTGGCCGGTATTACCGCCTTTTTATTCAAGCTTGTTATAATTATCTTTTAATGTTTATTGTTGTTATTTTTCTTATATTTATTGTCTAAAGTGCTTGACCGGTATTACTGCCTCTTGTTTATTCCAGTTTATTTTGTTGTTGTGTTATGATTATTGTTTTTTTATATTTATTGTTTGAAGTGCTTGGCCGGTATTACCGCCTTTTTATTCAAGCTTGTTATAATTATCTTTTAATGTTTATTGTTGTTAATAATGCTTATTAGTTGGAGAGTGAATTTCTTAATTTGTTGTATTTTTATTTTTGAGCTATTACTTTTATTTGCAATTTTTTTTCTTTTCTTTCTTTTCATATTCATATAATTGTTATATTATTATTATTATTATTATTATTTTATCATGGCTAATGTTGAAGATGTAGAGGGTGAAGGGAGTGTTCAAGGTAATGGACCTCCACAATTCAATGATCAACCTAATTTTCGAACTCTTAGAGACTATCTTCACCCAGCTAGACAAAGTACACCTTCGTGTATTATCTTACCTCTTAACCAACAAGCTTTCAATTTGAAACCGGGCATGATTCAACTTCTTCCCACATGGTATGGATTCTGAAAATCCATACATACACATTAAAGACTTTGAAGAGGTATGTAATACTTTTATTGATAGAACATGCACCGAGGAAACTATGTGGCTTAAATTGTTCCCGTTCTCTCTAAAGGATAAAGCCAAGCTTTGGCTAAACTCCTTGCGTCCTAGGTCTATAGATACATGGAGAGAAATGCAAGCTGAGTTTTTGAAAAAATACTTCCCTACTCATAGGACAACAGCCTTACAACGTCAAATGATGAATTTTTCTTGTAGTCCAAATGAGTCATTTCACCAAGCTTGGGAAAGGTTCAACTTGTTAAATGCATGCCCCCACCATGGTTTTGAGATGTGGAGGTTAGTGAGTTTCTTCTATGACTCTCTTACCACAGATTTTAAAAAGCTAGTGTCAACCATGTGTAATGGTGAGTTTTATGACAAAGAACCAAGTGAGGCCTTTGATTTTTTTGATCAATTGGCTGAAAACACAAAACAATGGGAGACTTCTCTCCCAATTCATGTTGAGTCTAGAAACACCATTTCTCATTCAAGTGGAAAGTTTCAATTGAAAGAGACTGATGACCTCAATGCTAGATTAGCCTCATTAGCTAGGAAAGTAGAGTCTTTTGAGATTAAAAAAGTGCATGTCATGAGTGAACAACAAGAGGAAAGTTGTGTTGTTTGTGAGAGCAAAGGGCATAGGACAACTGAGTGTCCTACCATTCCAGCCTTCAAGGAAGTGCTATATGGCCAAACTTCTGATTCAAGTAATGTTAGAAAGCCATTTCCAAACCAAGTAGGCAATCCTTACTTTGAGACTTATAATCCTGGATGGAGCAACCACCCAAATTTTGGATGGAGAAATGAGGGCTCTTCAGTACCTCAAACATTTCAACCTCTATCCCAACCATTTCATGCTCCCACACATAACACATACCAACCACCTCATAAGAGATCCTTAGAGGATACTCTTCAACAATTCATGCAAATGCAAGGAGGAATCAACAACCAAGTTTACAAATTCCAAGACCAGACCAATAGGACCTTAGATGAAATTCGAAGTCAACTAACTAAGTTGACTCAATCACTAAGCATTCAAGAGAAGGGAAAAATCCCAGCTCAACCAATGCCCAATCCTAAAGGTCAGGTACACATGAGTGAATCCTCACCTAGTGAACCTTCAAACCATGAACAAGTCCAAGCCATCACTACCCTTAAAAGTGGAAAGATTGTTAACAAAGGTGTAGGTTTTAGGATTCCTAAAGGTATTATGGAGGAGAAATCTAGGGAAAGTGAAGAGGGAATCAAAACACAAGTGACAAATGAGAGTTTGAGTGACAAAGAAGGTGAGATAAATGAGAAAGAGATGAGTGAGAAAGGAGATGATTGAAGAAAAATTAGAGTCAAAATGAGTGATTTAGAATTTGTTCCTAGAGCACCATTTCCACAAAGGTTAAGGAAACCTAAACAAGATCTTATGAACTCAGAAATCTATGAATTGTTCAAACAAGTGAAAGTCAATATTCCACTCCTTGATGCAATTAAACAAGTTCCATCTTATGCAAAGTTTCTTAAGGATTTATACACAGTCAAAAGGAGATTAAATGTGAAAGAAAGAGCTTTTCTGACTGAACATGCTAGTGCCATCATCCAGTTTAAGACCCCTCCCAAATACAAAGATCCTGGTTGTCCTACCATTTCATGCATTATTGGAAGTCATAAGATAGATCAAGCTTTGTTGGATTTAGGAGAAGTGTGAATTTAATACCCTACACTGTTTACAAACAATTAGGTTTAGGAGAAATCAAGCCTACTCGAATCACCCTTCAATTAGCTGATAGGTCAATCAAGATTCCTAGGGGTATCATTGAGGATGTGTTGGTCCAAGTAGATAAATTCTACTTTCCTATTGATTTTGTAGTGTTAGACACCGCACCAAATCAAGGTTCTAATGCTCCCATCCCAGTCATTTTAGGAAGACCTTTCCTAGCTACATCCAATGCCTTAATTAACTGTAAGAATGGGGTGATGAAATTGTCTTTTGGCAATATGACTGTAGAGATGAATATATTCAATGTTTCCAAAAAAATTGGGGAACATGAGGACATTAGAGAGGTAGATTTGATCCAAACAGTTTGTCAAGAACATTTTGAGAGAGTGTGGATCAAGGATCCATTGGAGAGAACTTTAATTCATGATGAAAGATTTTGTTCTTTGGAGTGTGTTGATGAGGAAGTAAAACAACTCGAGACTTATCTAGATCCAATGCCTATTATGTCAATAGGTGAATGGACCCCATCATTTGAGCCTTTGATTTCACCCCTAGTGAAAGTTGAGGCATCTCTTGTCCAGCCTTATAAACCTGAAAGGAAGCCTTTACCGAGTGATCTTAAGTATGCATTTCTAGGGGAAGATGAATCATATCCTATTATGATCTCATCAAAACTTAGCATAGAGCAAGAACAAAACTTTTGAGAGTGGTGAGAAAACACAAGAAAGCTATTGGGTGGAAAATTACTGACTTGAAAGTAATTAGCCCTCTTTTATGTACACATAGAATCTATCTTGAAGAAGAGGCTAAATCTGTGAGGCAAATGCAAAGATGATTGAACCCAAACATGAAGGAAGTAGTGAGAGGTGAAGTGCTTAAGCTACTTGATGCAGGTATCATTTACCCTATTGCAAACTTAAAATGGGTTAGTCCAACCCAAGTTGTCCCTAAAAAAATCTGGAGTCACGGTAGTGAAGAATGAAAATAATGAACTAGTACCAACTAGAATCCAAACTGGATGGCGTATGTGCATTGATTATCATAAATTGAACATGGTGACTAGGAAAGACCATTTTCCGCTTCCATGTTTAGACCAAGTGCTTGAAAGAGTAGCTGGAAGAGCTTTCTATTGTTTTCTTGATGGATACTCAAGTTACAACCAAATTGAGATCTTTTTAAAAGACCAAGAAAAAACCACTTTCACTTGTCTTTTTGGTACCTATGCTTATAGAAGAATGCCTTTTGGTATGTGTAATGCACCAGCCACTTTTCAAAGGTGTATGATGAGTATCTTTAGTGACACGGTGGAAATTTTTTTGGAAGTTTTCATGGATGATTTTTCAGTTTATGGGGATTCTTATGAGTTGTGTCTAATGCATCTAAAAAACGTTCTTGAAAGGTGTGAAGAGAGCAATCTTGTACTTAATTGGGAGAAGTGTCATTTTATGATGACACATGGCATTGTTTTAGGTCACATTGTCTCTTCAAAAGGGATAGAGGTAGATAAGTCAAAAGTGAAAGTCATTCAAAAATTAACTACCCCTAAGACTGTGAAAGATGTGAGATCCTTTTTAGGACATGCTGGTTTTTATTGAAGATTCATTCATTCTTTTAGTACCATTGCCAAACCATTGTGTAACTTGTTGTCACAAGATGTCCAATTTGATTGGACATCAAAATGTCAAGAAGCTTTTGAAAAGCTTAAAGGGTTGTTGACAACTGCACCAATCATGCAAGCTCCTGATTGGTCTTTACCATTTGAACTGATGTCTGATGCTAGTGATTTTGCGGTTGGGGCTGTTTTAGGGCAAAGAAAAGACAAGAAACCTCATGTCATATATTATGCTAGCAAGACTTTGAATGATGCTCAATTGAATTACACTACAACTGAAAAAGAACTCTTAGTTGTGGTCTTTGCATTAGACAAGTTTAGGTCTTATTTGGTTGGATCTCTTGTTATTGTTTTCACTGATCATGCAGCATTGAAATATTTGCTCACAAAACAAGATGCCAAACCACGTATGATTCGATGGATCCTCCTACTCCAAGAGTTTAACCTTGAAATTCGAGATAAAAGGGAGTAGAGAATGTAGTGGCTGATCATTTGTCTCGTCTTTCAAGCTATAAGACCATAATTGATGAATCTCCAATAAATAAACTCTTTGCTGATGAAAATTTATTTTGTGCAGGTACTGTCTCTTACATTGGTTCTCCATGGTATGCTGACATAGCAAATTACCTAGCCATAAGTCAGATTCCTTCTCATTGGTCTAAACTTGACAAACAAAAATTCTTGCGCAATATGCGCACCTTTTTTTGGGATGACCCCTACCTATTTAAATACTGTCCTGACCAAATTATTAGGCGGTGCATCCCTGATCATGAAATTCCAAGGGTCATTAATTTTTGTCATACATTACCCTGTGGTGGACATTTCTCTTCCAAGAAAACCATTGCCAAAATCGTGCAGTGTGGTTTTTATTGGCCTACCATGTTTAAAAATGTTCATGCCTTCTGTGTTGCATGTGACCGATGCCAACGACTAGGTAGCCTCACTAGGCGTAACATGATGCCCCTTAACCCCATCCTTGTTTTGAAAATATTTGATTGTTAAGGGATTGATTTCATGGGACCTTTTCCAAGTTCATTTGGTTACTAATTCATCCTTGTAGCTGTTGATTATGTGTCTAAATGGGTGGAGGCCATTGCATCTTGAACCAATGACCATCAAGTTGTGGTCAAATTCTTGAAAGAAAATATTTTCTCTCGTTTTGGCATGCCGCGGGCTATGATTAGTGATGAGGGAAAACATTTTTGTAACAAGCCCGTTAGGATTTTGATGAGAAAATATAGTGTAATTCACAAGGTCAGTACCCCCTATCACCCACAGACTAGTGGCCAAGCTGAGTTGGCAAATAGGGAGATCAAGAAAATTTTAGAGAAAACAGTCAATCCAAACCATAAAGATTGGTCCCTACGACTAGTTGATGCTTTGTAGGCATATCGCACTACTTATAAGACCTCTTTAGGAATGTCTCCTTATAGGCTAGTTTATGGAAAGCCTTGTCATCTCCCTGTTGAGATTGAGCACCGTACATATTGGGCCATTCGGCAATTCAATGACAATGAAAACGAGGTTGGCAAAAATAGAAAGCTTCAATTGGATGAATTAGAGGAGCTAAGAAATGATGCATTTGAAAATGCAAAAATTTCAAAACATAAGATGAAAACTTTGCATGATAAACATATTCTTAGAAAATCCTTTCATGTTGGTAAAAAGGTTCTCTTGTATAATTCACGATTACATCTCTTTCCTGGGAAGTTGAGGACAAAATGGATTGGTCCATTTGTGATTAAATCCATCTCTGAGCATGGTGCATTTGAGGTAGAAAATCCCAAGAATGGAAATATTTTCAAAGTAAATGGTCATCGATTGAAACTTTATCTTGAAAATGTTGTGGCTGAAGTTGAGACATTGGATCTTGAAGATCCAATACCATTGTAGTATTAGAAGTAATGAGTTTTTATTTTTATTTTATTTTTATTTTATTTTTATTTTTATTTTTTTCTTCTTTCTTCCATCTCTTACATTTTCTTGTTCATGCATTCGGGACAATGCATTATTTTAAGTTGGGGGGTGTGAGGTTCTTTATTTTCAAAAAAAAAACATTAATGTTTTCTTTTAGTTGTGATATGCAGGTTAAAAAAAAAATCAAGCAAGAAGTCAGCTCATGCCCAATTCAATCAGACATTCATCCTTGAAAACAGAAGGGGAGTAACAATTTTCTAATCTTTATACTTTTCTTCTCTTTCTCTTTTACATTGAGGATAATGTAAAACTTAATTTTAGATATTTCATTATGTTGAATGCTTGAGATAACCATGCTTGTTAAAAAAAAAAAATACTTGCATTGGTATGTGAATGAGACTTGTTTAGGATCATCATTACATTTTTGGGTTCATTATTGTGTTGAACATTGCATGCTTTAATTTGGGATAGATAATATCTTATAAAGCAAGATATAGCATACTTTTTTTTTTAAGATTACTGAAGTACATCTTTCCTTGTAAAAGTTGTGTAAGTTGTGTGAATATGTATGAAAGATGAGTATGATGCTTTACTTGTGATTATCCCTTTTGATCTAGTCCTAAACAAGGTTTAAGTAAATAGAGTAATAATTATTACATAAATAAATAAATAAATGTGTACAAAGTTCTATCTACTCCAATGTTTTGAGTTGCTCAGTAACTAGGGGTATTCATCACAAATGTTTATCTTTACGTCAAACGACAACTTGAAATATGAGTATGCAAAGCACTTTAAGTTTGTGACTTTGTGAGTAACCGGGTGCATTCATCACAAATGTTTGTATTCGCGTCAAAAGGGAAGTGACAACTTAAAGACAAAGAATAAATCATATCTTCAAAAAAAAAAAAAAACAAAGAAAGAAAAAAAATATATAGATATTTCTCTAGTTTGCTACCTTGTTTGTGTTGGTATATATACATATATATATATATATATAGATATTTCTCTATTTTGCTACCTTGTTTGTGTTGGTGAGAAGGGAAGATTACGAGTTGAGTTTTCATATGAATCAATTATGTTGGTTGCACGATAAATATGACTGAATTTGGAAATTTTGTATGGATGTTTGATTTAGAGAATATGAGTATGCTTATATTTTTTATTTGCTATTGTGTACACTAAGTTAAAGATACCAATGTTTGCATGATAGGTCCTTCAAGTGTGATTAATCGAGCCTAATTATGGTTGTTATTATTAGTATTTTTATAAATCGACAACTCAGGTGTCCAAATGATCTGTTCTTTTTAATGATATGGAAAGGTGACAGAATTTCCTATAAATATGTCTCTAATAGACATCTCGAAAAAAGGTTTCTAAGAGGGTCAAAGTGCTATCCAAAGTTAAAGTCAGATTTGTGTCTCAATTTTTTCTGAAATTGTATTGTGTTGTTCTTTATAGATTTCGGTTCTTTAGTTTGTAAAACTTATTATTTCAGTTGGATTCAAGTTCTTTCATGTTTATTGAAGTGTTCTTATATATAATCATGGTTGGCTAAACTCTTTCTTAGATCCAAATCAAGGATAATGGTGATTGAGGTGAGTTCTTTAGGATATGAATGAATCTTAATGTTTATCTTCTCATTTTCTTCATGAATGATTTATTATTGTAAAGAAATTTTAGAAATCATTTAAGTAATGTTATAATCTTGAATTTTTATGCACAAACTTTAGTTTTGGTATAGAGATTGCTTGATTCAATGTCTTACTTAATATGAAAGTACTTGTTCATTCTTAAGCAATAATCAATCTTCATCTTTCTAATCTTCATTGTAATATCGTCCGATCTAATATCACCATCGTTGAGATTAGGTTGAGTTATCTTCCGATCTAATATCACCATCGTTGATATTAGGTTGAGTTATCTTATATATGTTGAAGAAATCACCAATACATCACCATTAAAATTGATTTGGACCAAAACTTACTTTTTCTTGTCATTTAAAATCTATTTACACATTTTTATCTTTGAAAACAAATCCATCAAATATTTTCAACCAAGTTATTGTTAATTTAATTTCTCTTGAGTTTTTTTTTTGTTACCTAGCTTAATTTCCAGATCTAGCTCTCTGTGGATATGACCTCGATCTTACCGAGTTAATTGCTACATCGCACACTCGTGCACTTGCGAGTTAAAACAAGCCGATCATAAAAAGCGGTCAAGCAGGACTCTTTTGAAAGAAAAAAAAGTCTTGTGGTATTATGAGCCAAGTTGCTGACAGGACTAAAATAAGTTGAAATATGACAAAATCAAAATAACTTTACAGGTATGATCAGACAAAGGTAGTTATTGTTTAGACAAAATGAGAACATGCTTCATTTTCCAACTCTAGTACACTACCCCTTCGGCCAACTTCTTTATAAAATCTCTTATAGGAATCTCATCATTGGTGTGGACAAAAATAATATGTTAGAACTTCATCCTTTGCTTTATAAAATCTTTTGTAGGAATCTCATCAATGGTGTGGATAAAAAAATATGGTAGAACTTCCTCCTTTATTATGAACACCTTCGAGAAGCTACATTACCTTCTTAGCACCTTACTCTTGCCATAAGTGCGTTTTGGTTTCCTGGGCATTCTTCCTCTAGTGCATTTATCAATCTAGTATCTGAAGCATGATTGGGTATAAGGTTTGTGACACAACCAAAACATTGATGTCTTCTCTCAAGTGTAGGAGTGTCGAAGTAATAAATAACCTGGCAAGACTAGGGTCAAACCACAAGGATGTTAACTATATATATTATAAATCCTGGCCATGAAAAGAAACTAAAAGTTGAATAATGTTTGGCTTAAAATTAAAATGAGATGCATCAGGGGGGAAAACTACATGTGACAGTGCACTTACTCATATGGTCTCTAAGTGTTCTAACACGGTTATTCTCATTATTCTCATTATAAAGCAATTGGTTATTTTCTTTGGCCATATATCTTTAAAAATAATGAGGATACCCTATTGATTGATACTTAAAAGTGTATTTTTATCAAGGTTTTATATCATCATTTTGCAGTTAAAGTATTAATAACTCCTTAACTAAAGCATGTTTTATAATAATATATCTAATAACACAAGATACCTTTAATTTATGGTAAATATTCATTTTAAATGCAGGCCTATTACATAAATGAAAGCTGAATTTTGAGCTGAATGTTTTACACAAGAAAGTTAAGACAATTTCCTACAACTTTTATTTTCAAGTGGCTCTAATTTTGACATTATCAATGACGTATTGGGCAGACAAGAGAAGATAAGGATTGTCACCAAGTCAAGAGTTGGTCACCCACTAATTAATTAGTCATCAAATCAACAGTTCCCAATTTTCGCCTATAAAAGGAGTCATTTGCCATGCATTTAGGCATCTTGGTATCCAAATCAAGATTATGCTCTTGCTTTCTCTATTTGTATTTTTTGTAATGTTTATGCTTTGTTTTCATTAATATCAAGTTTATGCCTTTCATTTCCTTTCCGTTACTTAGTTAACTTTTATCTTAATTATGTTCTTATTTTGTTTATCTATTTTTCTTTCTTTCATTATGTCTAGTTAAGTTTATTATGTCAAGGTGAAAAGGTTACACTAATGGTGTAAGAATAAGTATAGTATAAACTTAATATGGACTTTAATTTTTGATACTAACATGTTTTATATTTGTTATCTTGTTCACTCTTTAATACTTTGCTTGTTAAATGACTAATCTTGATTTATGTTATATAACATTTGGTACAACAAATGCTTGGCACTTTCATAGCCATACTGTATGGTATAACCGACACCTAAGCTATGAAAGGAACTTGATTTGTTGTTAAGATAAGTTATAATCATGAATGCTTGATGAAATTTACAAGTATTAGCATTAATTGAATAAGATGACTAATGTAATCATGTTAACAATCTATAATGTAATTGGAACCTCCTTTGTGTGTGGTTTCCAATTGAATAATAAAAGTTTATACTATACTTGTTTAACATACCATTAATGGATCCTCTAACCTTGACATTGCTTGTTATCGTTGTTTAATCCTTACGTTAAATTTCCATCTCAAAGTTCTCATCAATTTTTGTTCTTTTCTTTTTCTTTTTCTTTTTTTTTTATTGTTGTTGGTACTACTACTACTACTACTATTATTAGTATTATTATTGCTACTATTATTATTGTTGTTGTTATTGTTACTATTATTGTTGTATTATTGTTATTTGTAATTTATACAATTAACCTCCCTATGATTCGACCCTAATCTTACCGGGTTATTTATTACTTTGACACTCTTGCACTTGGGAGAAGACATCAATCTTTTGGTCATGTCAACTACCTCCTAAAAATACAGCTATAGACACACCTCCCATTAACCCTAGACTGCCTCCCCCATACACTAAATGAATCTTTCTCTCAACTAGCACTTGACCAAGATGATTTATTTTATTTTCTCTTTTCACTTTTCTTGTATATAACTTTGTTTCATGTCTCTTGTTTCTTCTTCTTTTGTTTTCTTTTTCCTTTTATTCTATTCCTACATGTGCATAAGAGTGTGGTCATGTACATCAAATGGTAGACTTTGTAGGATATCCTCATCATTTTTAGAAAATATGGTCGAAAAAGATAATTAATCACTTCATAATGAGAATAATGAGAATAACCATGCTAGAATACTTAGATAATGAGAATAATGAGATAATTGAGATAATTGTAGCATGAACACCGTCAGATTAAAACCTTTTCCTTTTTCATTAAAAGATAAAGCTAAAACATGGCTATAAAATTTGAGACTAGGATCCATTCGTGCTTGGGATGAAATGCAACAATAGTTTTTAAAAAAGTTTTTCCCATTTCACAGAACAAACTCTTTCAACAATAGCTGAAAATGCTTAAAATTGGGACACCACGGGTAATTTTGAGGCACTGAGTGAAACTCAACCTCATACATCTAGTGGAGGTATGAACAACCTTAGGGAAGATAATGACCTTCAAGCCAAGTTTGCATCTTTACCTAGAAAAGTTGAGGTACTAGAATTGAAAAAGAGTGGTCAATTAAAATATGTTGAAAGCATTGTGTGTCAAATATGTGAAACAAATGAACACTCAACTAGTAACTGTCCAACCTTGCCTTCTTTTAAGGAATGTCTCCATGAACAAGCCCATGCTTTAAACAGTTTCCAGAGTGCCAACCACAACCCATACTCACAAATATACAACCCTGGTTGGAGAAATCACCCAAATTTAAGTTGGAAGAGTGAGAACAACAATGAACAAACTTTATAACCACCGTTTCAAGCACACCACAATTTCCAAAATTCTCATGGATATGCACCTCCTTATGCTCCACCTCCTATAAGAAATCTTGAGGAAATGTTGCATGTATTCATTGAAAAGCAAGAGATAATCAATACTCAACTTGCTCAAAACATGACAGATTTTAAAGATACTCTTGCAAAATTAACATCTGCTCTTAGTTTCAAAGAGAAAGGTAAGTTTCCATCTCAACTACAATGAAATCTCAAGGGGCAATACAATGCAAATGCAAGTAGTTCCAAAAGCCAACACATGGATCAAGTCAAATTAGTCACTACTCTTCGCAGTGGTAAGGTTATTAAAAAACCCTCTCTTGAACCTTATGAGAAAGATAATGAATCAATCTTTGAGGGTAAGGAAGGGGTTGAATCTGAAAATTGCAAAGAAAAGACTGATTCTCCGCCAACACTTCCATTCCCTCAAGCCATGACCAAACAAAGGAAAGTCAATCACAACTCTGAAATTTTTGAAACTTTCAAATAGGTAAGAATCAATATACCTTTGCTGGATGCTAATAAACAGGTTCCTTCCTATACTAAATTTTTCAAAGATCTATGCACTGTGAAGAGGAAACTAAATGTGAAAAAGAAAGCCTTTTTAGCCGAACAAGTAAGTGCTATTTTTCATAACAATAATGCTTTGAAATATAAAGACCCTGGTTATCCTACAATTTCTTGCTTTATTAGAGAGCATAAAACCATATTAGAGAACAAATAATGCTTTGAAAGAGCCTTACTAGATCTTGGAGTTAATGTGAATTTACTTCCATATTCAGTTTTTCAGAGTCTCAATCTAGTTGAGTTAAAACCAAATTCTATAACTCTTTTACTTGGTGATAAATCTATAAAAGTGCCTAGAGGAATAGTTGAAAATATGTTAGTAGAAGTCAATAAATTCATTTATCCTGTGGATATTATTGTCTTGGACACACAACCTATTGAAGCATGTAATTCATTTCTTGTTATTTTAGGACGTCTGTTTCTTGCAACTTCTAACGCATTGATTAATTGTAGGAATGGACTAATGAAGCTATCATTTGGAAATATGACATTGGAGATGAATATTTTCAACATTTGACGAATGATAATGATTTACAAGAAGTAGATCATATTGACGAATTAGTTTATGATCAACTTGAATCTACTTTAAGTAAAATGAGTTAGATGAATCTGAAGATTTGGAAATGATTTATTCTAAGGAAGAAATCACAGATGAAACAAGCACCAAAAATATTGATGTGAATCTTTTGTCAATAGTGACAACATATTCGACATCTAACATCACACCAATCGATGATTACTTTTCTAACAAATCCTTACTTTCTCTTAATCCAATGCCTTGGTATGATAAAAATATCAATTTTCTTGCTTTAGGAGATTTATCAGTTGATTGGAGTACCCAAGACAATGAAAAGTTTTTGAACGAAGTGAAGAATTTTTATTGTGATGACCCTAACTTATTCAAATAGTGTCCTGTTCAAATATTTCAAAGATTCATTCCCGACAATAAGAATGCGATTACAAAAATTTATCGTGTTAGATGTGCAAGATTGAGGTTGTTAATGAATCATGGAATTCCTGAAGATATTTGCTGGTGGATTAAAGCAAAGGTTTGATTATTAGGTGAGTCCTCTAACTCCTTCATTTCACACACAAAGCACTTTTGCAAAGAAACGTCATGCAAAACAACTGAAAGCCTGTCATCGATGTGCTAGATGGACTTGTAATACACAATGTTGTTATTTAGGAATGATATCTATAAACCGTGAAGATAAAATAAAATTCATTAAGGATGGCCTGAGTAAGGAGTCTTTAGATAATCTTCTATTGACTCTTGAGACGCATCCTAGTGGAGATGTGCATCGTGTAATTCATGATTTATGGCCACTATTTCATAAAGAACATGATCGACTTAGTCTTGGGAATCTGACTAAAAAAGATCATGTTTGCCAATTTTTAAGAAAACTGGATGGGAAGCCTATCACCGACCTATAGAGGGCGTTTAAGCCGTTCTTGGAAGTAAAACCAATGGAAGATGTGAGCCACAATCACAACTACCTGTGCATACACATGCTTTTTCAAAAGTAAGTAAATAAATAAATAAAGAGAGAGAGAGAGAGAGTGTGAGACTCTAGTTGGCCTACATATAGGTGGTATGATTGCCATTCTAATTTCTCATTTATAAAATCCTCTCTTACTTCCTTTCATTTCTACTCAACCCATACATTCAATAAATACAGAAGTGTGTAGAAATGGTAAGTTCCTTAGGTCATCATATAAGAAATATTTATGTTTTCAATGGATCTAGTCTTGGAAAAGAAAAGGAGTTTTTAGAATCAGCAAATCATCTTGGTCAGGTGCTAGCTGAGAGAAAGATTCATTTAGTGTATGGAGGAGGCAGTCTTGGGTTAATGGGAGGTGTGTCAATAGCTATATTTTTAGGAGGTAGTCAAGTTTTAGGGGTCGTCCATGAAGCTTTAGCATAAGGGGACATCATTGGAAAAATAATTGGAGAGGAACTTCAGGTCTCCACAATTTCAGTTTGAATGAATGCAATGTTTAACCATGTTGATGCCTTTATTGCTTTACTAGGTGGTCTAGGCACATTGGAAGAGATCTTTAATATTTCCTCTTGGGCCTAACTACATATTCACCATAAACCCATAGGTTTGTTAAATGTTAATGGTTATTATGATAAGTTATTCTTTTTTCTTGATCATGTTGTGGAACAAGAATTTCTAACATCTTCTCCACGACAAATCATAATCTCTCCTGCTACTACTGAATAATTGATTGACCAACTATAATCTTTCATTCTTGTAATTATTCCTTCCATGAGTCACATAAATTGGTTAACTAAGGAATGCCTTAAAAACCTTAGATTGGATTTGAGCCTTCATTTGTGAATCTTTGTGTCTTTTGGTTTTATTATTGTGTTTTGTTGTTTCTTATATTTGTTTCAGTGTGTTTCAGTTTGTTAGTGTTCGTTATTTCAAGTGATATCTTCTATACTCTATCTTTCTACCTTTAAACATTGAGGACAATGTCTCGTTTTAGTTAGGGGGAGAGGGTAGTAGCTAAAAAAAACTGTGTTTTCTATTTCATAAATCATGTGCAAAATTGTTGTTACTATGATGGCAAAGTAAGGAGAACTTTTTTTGACCCTTAAGATGCATCTTAGTAATCATTCGTAACAAGATCTATTATAATACTTCTTGCAATATTCAGATTTACAAACTCTCGCATTGTTATCACTTAATTCTAATCATATACTTATTTAACATGTATTCTTAAACCTTAATTTACACACACACTTTAATATATAATTGTGGGTTGCATATTGGATTATTACTTTATTTATGTTCTTTTGTTAAATGTAACAACTAAGGGAAAGGGATAGTATATAATTTAAAAAAAAAAAGAAAAAAGAAAAAAATGATAATAATAAAAATATAGATAAGTTTGGTTTCGTAGCCTCCCTAACCTAAGCAATTAAGCTTGAAGGGGTGTTTTAACACCTAATATCCTAAAGTCAATTGACTTGGGAGCTATTGACCCAACGCTTGTTATATGGGTTGAGGAGAAAAGCTTAAGGGAATCAAACATTGCACTATCTACATATTAGTATCTGCGACCCGAGTTACTAAGCTCGTAAGGGTGTCTTAACGCCTAATGCCCTAAGACCAACTGGTTTGGAGTCATTAGCTGAAAGCTCGTCACATGGGTTAAAGACGCATGGTGTTTTAAATTATATGCATATATATTAAAAAAAAAGACAAAAATAATAATCTCAACCCAAGGAAGTTAACCTTAAACATTAACAACAAAAAAATTATTTTCATCCAAGAAAAGCCCCATAATTATGTGTTGATACATTGAGCACAAAAGAAAGGTTTATGAATATCTTGTTAAGAGGTATTGAGCAGGTATATAAATTTAATGAGAGTTTATTTATCTGGAAAGGTTAATAGAAATTAAATGATGAGTGCCTTGCTTTATGGAATTTACAAAGTATTTTTCTATTTTAACGCTTTGATTACTAGGGACTAGTAATAAACTAGTTGGGGGGTGTGATTGATACTTAAAAGTATATTTTTACCAAGGTTTTATATCATCATTTTGCACTTGAAGTATCATAACTCCTTCACTAAAGCATGCTTTATAATAATATATCTAATAATATAAGTGACACGACTAAAAGATTGATGTCTTCTCCCAAGTGCAGGAGTGTCGAAGTAATAAATAACCCGGCAAGACCGGGGTCGAACCACAGGGAGGTTAATTATACAAATTATAAACAACAATTATAAAACAACAATAACAATAACAACAACAACAACAACAACAACAATAACAATAATAATAATAGTACTAATAATAGGAGTAGTAGTAATACTAATAACAATAACAACAACAACAACAAGAATAATAATAATAATAATAAAGAAAAAGAAGAAGAAGAAGAAGATGATGAGAACTTTGAGATGGAATATTAACGTAAAGATTTAACAACAATAACAATAAATGTCAAGGTTAGAGGATCCACTAATGGTATGTCAAACAAGTATAGTATAAACTCTTATTAGTCAATTGGAAACCACTTACAAAGGAGGTTCCAATCAGATTATAGATTGTTAACATCATTACATTAGTCATCTTATTCAATTAATGCTAATACTTGTAAATCTCGTCAAGCATTCATGATTATAACTTATGTTAACAACAAATCAAGTTCCTTTCATAGCTCAGGTGTCGGTTATACCATACATTATGGGCTATGAAAGTGCCAAGCATTTGCTGTACCAAGTGTTATACAACATAAATCAAGATTAGTCATTTAACAAGCAATGTATTAAAGAGTGAACAAGATAACAAATACAAAACATGTTAGTATCAAACATTAAAGTCCATATTGAGTTTACACTATACTTATTCTTACACCATTAGTGTCACCTTTTCACCTTGACATAATAAACTTAGCTAGACATAATGAAAGAAAGAAAAATAGATAAACAAAATAAGAACATAAATACGATAAGAGTTAACTAAGTAAAGGAAAGGAAATGAAAGGCATAAACTTGATATTAATGAAAGCAAAGCATAAACATTACAAAAAATACAAAGAAAGAAAGCAAGAGCATGATCTTGATCTGGAGACCAAGATGCCTAAATGCATGGCAAATGCCTCCTTTATAGGCTAAAATTGAGAACTATTGATTTGATGACTAATTGATGAGTGGGTGGCCAACTCTTGACTTGGTCACAATCCTTATCTTCTCTTGTCTGCCCAAAACATCATTGATAACGTCAAAATTGGAGCCACTTGAAAACATGAAAGTTGTAGGAAATTATCTCAGCTTTCTTGTGTAAAAAATTCAGCTCATTTTGACTTCTTTGTTGTTGCAATAATTTGGACTTGAAAATGACCTTTTTAGATCTTGGGCTCCATATGAAAGTTGGAGTCCTATGTCTTACCTTTCCATCCATATAAAGTAGACCTAAATCTGAGATCTATAGCTCCAGATATGACCCAATTACCAAACAGTGTTCCGGTTTGGATTGCACCGACATCTCTTTTCTAATTTTGATCATCTCTTTGCCCTTGCAATTTAAATTCTTAAAGTCATCAATCAATCCTTTCATTTATGTGATAGGCCTGCATTTAAAATGAACATTTACCACAAATTAAAGGTATCTTATATTATTAGATATATTATTATAAAACATGCTTTAGTTAAGGAGTTATTGATACTTTAAGTGCAAAATGATGATATAAAACCATGAATAAAATGCACTTTTAAGTACTAATCACACCCCCCAACCAGCTTATTACTAGTCCCTAGTAATCAAAGCGTTAAAATAGAAAAACAATTTGTAAATTCCATAAAACAAGGTATTCATCATTTAACTTCAATTAATCTATCCAGATAAACAAACTCTCATTAAATTTATATAGCTGCTCAATACCTTTTAACAAGATATTAATAAACCTTTCTTTTGTGCTCAATGTATCAACACATAATTATGGGGCTTTTCTAGGAAGAAAACAAAAAAAAAATTTAATGTTTAAGGTTAACTTTCTTGGGTTGGGATTATTATTTTTGTCTTTTTTTTTCTATTTTTTTAAATATATATACATATAATTTAAAAACATCATGCATCTTTAACCCATGTAACGAGCTTTCCGCTAATGACTCCCAGACCAGTTGGTCTTAGGGCATTAGGTGTTAAGACACCCCTACGAGCTTAGTAACTCGGGTCGCAGATACTGATATGTAGATAGTGCAATGTTTGATTCCCTTAAGCTTTTCTCCTCAACCCATGTAACAAGCGTTGGGCCAATAGCTCCCAAGTCAGTTGACTTTAGGGTATTAGGTGTTAAAACACCCCTTCGGGCTTAATTGCTTAGGTTAGGGAGGCTACGAAACCAAACTTATCTACATTTTTATTATTATCATTTTTTTTCTTTTTTTTAATTATATACAATCCCTTTCCCTTAGTTGTTACCTTGAACAAAAAAACATAAATAATATAATAATCTAATGTGCAACCCACAATCATATGTTAAAGTGTGTGTGTGAAAATTAAGGTTTAAGAATATATGTTAAATGAGTATATGAGCAGAATTAAGTGATAATAATGCGAGAGTTTGTAAATCTAAATATTTTAAGAAGTATTATAATAGACCTTGTTAAGAATGGTTACTAAGATGAGTGTCAAGAGTCACTTTAACAAAAGAGCTCCTTTACTCCGCCATCCTAGTAACAACAATGTTGCATATGCTTTATGAAATGGAAAACAATTTTTTTTTTTATCAACTACTACCCTCTCCCCCCAACCAAAATGAGACATTGTCCTCAATGTTCTAAGGTAGAAAGATAGAGTATAGAAGATATCACCTGAAATAACAAACACTAACAAACCTAAAACACACTTAAACAAATATAAGAAACAATAAAACACAAATATTATGCTATTAATAAAACCAAAAGACACGAGTTTTTACAAACAAAAATTCAAATCACAATTGTGATTATGGCTCGTATCTTCCCTTGGTTTTACGTCCAAGAACGACTTAAACACCCTCTATGGGTCGGGGATAAGCTTCCCATCCAGTTTTTTAAAAAATTGGCAAACAGGGTCTTTTTTAGTCAGATTCCCAAGACTATGTTGAGCATATTCCATATGAAATATTGACTACAAATCATGAATTGCATGATGCTTATCTCGACTATGATGAGACTTAAGAGTCAATAGAAGATTATCTAAAGACTCTCTATGTTTTGAAATAAATCCCACCTTTTGACAATTTTCACAGGTTTTACGGAATGCATGTGATTCCTTGAATATGGTGGGCCAATAAAATTCGCTTTGTAAAATTTCTACAATCCTTTTTTTTTACGAGAAATGATTCCCACGTGCCTTAGAGTGAAAAAATTTAATGAAATTACTTACCTCATTGTCGAGAATGTATTTTTGAAATATTTGATCAGGACAATAATTGAATAAGTAAAGGTCATCCCAATAAAAGTTTTGCACGTTGCTCAAAAAGTTTCTTTTGTCTTCGGTACTCCAGTGAGCTGGCAAAAATCCTAAAGCAAGAAAGCAGATATTTTTAGCAAACCAAGGCACTGAACTAAGAGAAAGTAGAGATTCATTAGGAAAGTAATCATTGATTGGTGTGATGTCGGGTGTCGAATCCGTTGTCACTTTTGATAAAAAATCCGCATCAACATTTTCGATGCCTTTTTCATCCTTGATTTCTTCCTGATCGGTCATGGCATGAGAAAATGGAAGTGCTGGCAGGAAATCAATCATTTCTTTGCAATTTTCAGATTCAACCCCTTCCTTACCCTCAGAGATTGACTCATCATCTTTCTCACAGGGTTCAAAAGTGGGTTTTTCAATAACCTTACCACTGCGAAGAGTAGTGACTGATTTGACTTGATCCATGTGTTGGCTTCCAAGACTACTTGCATTTGCATTGTATTGCCCCTTGTGATTTTGTTATGGTTGAGATGGAAACTTACCTTTCTCTTGAAAACAGAGAGCAGATGTGAATTTTGCAAGAGTATCTTTAAAATCTGTTATGCTTTGAGCAAGTTGAGTGTTGATTGTCTCGTGCTTTTCAATGAATGCATACAAAGTTTCCTCAAAATTTCTTATAGGAGGTGGAGCATAAGGAGGTGCATATCCATGGGAATTTTGGAAATTATGGTGTGCTTGAAATTGTGGTGGTGAAGTTTGTGCATTGACACTCTTCCAACTGAAATTTGGATGATTTCTCCAACCAAGATTGTATGTTTGCAAATATGGGTTATGATTGGGCCTTTCAAAACTGTTTAAAGCATGGGCTTGTTCATGGAGACATTCCTTAAAAGAAGGCAAGGTTGGACAGTTATTGGTTGAGCGTTCATTTGTTTCACATATTTGACACACAATGTTTTTAATAGATTTTAATTGACCACTCTTTTTCAATTCTAGTGCCTCGACTTTTCTAGCTAAAGATGCAAACTTGGCTTGGAGGTCATGATCTTCCCTAAGGTTGTACATACCTCCACTACATGTATGAGGTTGAGTTTTACTCGGTGCCTCATAAGTACCCGCGGTGTCCCAATTTTGAGCATTTTCAGCTAACAAGTCTAAGTACTCCATTGCTTCATCAGGGTCTTTATCTTCAAAAGTTCCATTGCACATCAATTCAACCATTTGCCTATCTCTAGGTGTTAACCCTTCATAAAAATGTGAAACCAATCTCCATGTTTCAAAACCATGATGAGGGCAAGTAGTAAGTAAGTCTCGATACCTATCCCAATATTGGTAAAATGTTTCTCCTAGTTTTTGAGTGAAAGTGGTGATTTGTCTTTTGAAAGAGTTTGTTCTATGAGATGGAAAAAAATTCTTTAAAAACTGTTGTTGCATTTCATCCCAAGCACGAATGGATCCAGGTCTCAAATTTTGTACCCATGTTTTAGCTTTATCTTTTAATGAAAAAGGAAAAAGCTTTAATCTGATGGTGTTTTTACTACAATTTAAGTCATTATATGTGTTGCAAACCTCCTCAAATTCCCTTAAATGCAAGTATGGATTTTCCAATTCTAAGCCATGAAAAGAAGGTAAAAGTTGAATAATGTCTAGCTTAAAATTAAAATGAGATGCATCGGGAGGAAAAACTATGCATGATGGTGCACTTGTTCATGTGGGATTCATGTGGTCTCTAAGTGTTCTAACACGGTTATTCTCATTATTCTCATTATGAAGTGATTGATTATCTTCTTCGGCCATATTTTCTGAAAATGATGAGGATACCCTACAAAGTCTACCACTTGATGTACGTGACCACACTCTTGGGCCCAACTGCACATTCACCATAAAACCATAGGTTTGTTAAATGTTAATGGTTATTATGATAAGTTGTTGTCTTTTCTTGATCATGCTGTGGAACAAGAATTTCTAACATCTTCTGCATGATAAATCATAATCTATGCTGCTACTGCTGAATAATTGATTGACTAACTACAATCTTTCATTATTGTAATTGATCCTTCCATGAGTCGTATAAATTAGTCAACTAAGAAAAGCCATTAAAAGCTTAGATTGGATTTGAGCCTTCATTTATGAATCTTTGTGTCTTTTTGTTTTATTATTGTGTTTTATTGTTACTTATATTTGTTTCAATGTGTTTTAGGTTTGCCAATGTTCGTTATTTCAGGTGATATCTTCAATACTCTATCTTTCTACCTTTAAATATTGAGGACAATGTCTTGTTTTAGTTGGGGGGAGAGGATAGTAGCTAAAAACAATATTGTGTTTTCTATTCCATAAAGCATATGCAAAATTGTTGTTACTATGATGGTAGAGTAAGGGGAATTTTTTATGACTCTTGAGACACATCTTAGTAATCATTCGTAACAAGGTCTGTCATAATACTTCTTGAAATATTCAGATTTACAAACTCTCGCATTGCTATCACTTAATTCTGCTCATATACTTATTTAACATGTATTCTTAAACCTTAATTTACACACACACACTTTAACATATGATTGTGGGTTGCATATTGGATTATTACATTATTTATGTTTTTTTGTTAAAGGTAACAAATAAGGAAAAAGGATAATATATAATTAAAAAAAAGAAAAAAAAGAAGAAGAAAAAAAAAAGAAAAAAAATGATAATAATAAAAATGTAGATAAGTTTGGTTTTGTAGCCTCCCTAACCTAAGCAATTAAGCCCGAAGGGGTGTTTTAACACCTAATACCCTAAAGTCAACTGACTTGGGAGCTATTGGCCCAACGCTTGTTACATGGCTTGGGAAGAAAAGCTTAAGGGAATCAAACATTGCACTATCTACATATTAGTATCTGGGACCCGAGTTTCTAAGCTCGTAGGGGTGTCTTAACACCTAATGCCCTAAGACCAACTAGTTTGGGAGTCATTAGCTATAATTTGGACTCATGGGTTAAAGATGCATGATGTTTTTAAAGTATATGTATATAGAGTTAAAAAAAAAAAAAAAAAAAAAAAAAA
>NW_011501402.1:35014-44437 GCF_000495115.2 Populus euphratica
TGTTCCGGTTTGGATTGCACCGGCATCTCTTTTCTAAGTTTGGCCATCTCTTTGCCTTTGCAATTTAAGTTCTTAAAGTCATCATTCAATCCTTTCATTTATGTGATAGGCCTGCATTTAAAATGAACATTTACCATAAATTAAAGGTATCTTATATTGTTAGATATATTATTATAAAACATGCTTTAGTTAAGGAGTTATTGATACTTCAAGTGCAAAATGATGATTTAAAACCATGATAAAAATGTATTTTTAAGTACTAATCAATTGCACCGACATCTCTTTTCTCGTTTTGGTCATCTCTTTGCCCTTGCAATTTAAGTTCTTAAAGTCATCAATCAATCCTTTCATTTATGTGATAGGCCTGCATTTAAAATGAACATTTACCACAAATTAAAGGTATCATATATTATTAGATATATTATTATAAAACATGCTTTAGTTAAGGAGTTATTGATACTTTAAGTGTAAAATGATGATATAAAACCATGATAAAAATGCACTTTTAAGTACTAATCACACCCCCCCCAACCAGCTTATTACTAGTCCCTAGTAATCAAAGCGTTAAAATAGAAAAACGATTTGCAAATTTCACAAAGCAAGGTATTCATCATTTAACTTCCATTAATCAATCTAGATAAACAAACTCTTATTAAATTTATATATCTACTCAATATCTCTTAACAAGATATTAATAACAAAATTATGAGGCTTTTGTGCTTAATGTATCAACACATAATTATGAGGCTTTTCTTGAAAGAAAACAAATTTTTTATTCTAATGTTTAAGGTTAATTTCCTTAGGTTGGGATTATTATTTTTGTCTTTTTTTTTCTTCTTTTTTTTAAATATATGTACATATAATTTAAAAACATCATGCATCTTTAACCCATGTAATGAGATTTCAGCTAATGACTCCCAGACTAGTTGGTCTTAGGGCATTAGATGTTAAGACACCCCTACAAGTTTAGTAACTCGGGTCGCAAATACTGGTATGTAGATAGTGCAATGTTTGATTCCCTTAAGATTTTCTCCTCAACCTATGTAACAAGTGTTAGGCCAATAACTCCCAAGTCTGTTGACTTTAGGGTATTAGGTGTTAAAACACCCATTCAGGCTTAATTGCTTAGGTTAGGGAGACTACAAAATCAAATTTATCTACATTTTTATTATTATCATTTTTTTTCTTTTTTTTTCTTCTTCTTTTTTTTTAATTATATACTAAAACCAAAAGACACAAATATTCATAAATGAAGGCTCAAATCCAATCTAAGCTTTTTATGGTTTTTCTTAGATGATCAATTTATACGACTCATGGAAGGATCAATCATAGGAATGAAAGATTGTAGTTGGTCAATCAATTGCTCAATAGTAGCAGTAGAGATTATGATTTGTCGTGTAGAAGATGTTAGAAATTCTTGTTCCACAACATGATCAAAAAAAGACAACAACTTATCATAATAACCATTAACATTTAACAAACCTATGGGTTTATGGTGAATGTGTAGTTGAACCCAAAAGGAAATATGAAAGATCTCTTCCAATGTGTCTAAACCACCTAGTAAAGCAATGAAGACATCAGCATGGTTAAACATTGCATTCATTCGAGCTGACATTGTGGAGACCTGAAGTTCCTCTCCAATTGTTTTTCCAATGATGTTCCCTTGTGAAAAAAGCTTTGAGGACGACCCCCAAAACTTGACTACCTCCTAAAAATGCAGCTATTGACACACCTCCCATTAACTCAAGACTGCCTCCTCCATACACTAAATGAATCTTTCTCTTAGCTAGCATTTGACCAAGATGATTTGTTGATTCTAAAAACTCCTTTTCTTTCCCAGGACTAGATCCACCAAAAACACAAATATTTCTTATATGATGACCTGAGGAACTTGCCATTTCTACACACTTCTGTATTTGTTGAATGTGTGGGTTGAGTAGAAATGAAAGTAAGGAAGAGAGGGTTTTATAGATGAGAAATTAGAAAGGCAATCATAACACCTATATGTAGGCCAACTAAAGTCTCATACTCTCTCTCTCTCTTTATTGATTTATTTATTTATTTACTTTTGAAAAAGCATGTGTATGTACAGGTAGTTATGATTGTGGCTCACATCTTCCCTTGGTTTTACATCCAAGAACGGCTTAAACACCCTCTATGGGTCGGGGATAGGCTTCCCATCCAGTTTTCTTAAAAACTGGCAAACATGATCTTTTTTAGTCATGTTCTTTATGAAAATGGGTTCATAAGTTATGAATTGCACAATGCTTAGTCTCAATAGAAGATTATCTAAAGACTCTCTGTGTTTCGAAATAAATCCCACCTTTTGATAATTTTCACAAGTTTTACGGGATACATGTGATTCCTTGAATATGTTGGGCCAGTAAAATCCACTTTGTAAGATTTCTACAGTCCTTTTTTTTTACGATAAATGATCCCTACATGCCTTAGAGTGATAAAATTTAATGAAATTACTTACCTCATTGTCGAGAATGTATTTTTGAAATATTTGAACAGTATAATAATTGAATAACTAACGGTCATCCCAATAAAAATTTTGCACGTTGCTCAAAAAGTTTCTTTTGTCTTTAGTACTTTAGTGAGTTGGCAAAAATCTTGAAGCAAGAAAATTGATATTTTTAGCAAACCAAGGCATTGAACTAAGAGAAAGTAGAGATTTATCAGGAAAGTAATCATCGATTGGTGTGATGTCGGGTGTCGAATCTATTGTCACTTTTGATAAAAGATCTGCATCATCCTTTTCGGTGCCTTTTTCATCCTCGATTTCTTCCTATGAGGAAATGGAAGTGCTGGTGGGAAATTAGTCTTTTCTTTACAATGTTCAGATTCAACCCCTTCCTTACCCGTAGAAATTGACTCATCATCTTTCTCACAAGGTTCAAGAGTGAGTTTTTTAATAACCTTACCATTGCAAAGAGTGATGATTGATTTGACTTGAACCATGTGTTGACTTCCATAACTACTTGCATTTGCATTATTTTGCCCCTTGAAATTTTATTGTGGTTGATATGAAAACTTACCTTTCTCTTGAAAACTAAGAGCAGATGTGAATTTTGCAAGACTATCTTTAAAATTTGTTATGCTTTGAGCAAGTTGAGTATTGATTGTCTCTTGCTTTTCAATGAATGCATACAATGTTTCCTCAAGATTTCTTCTAGGAGGTGGAGCATAAGGAGGTGCATATCCTTGAGAATTTTGGAAATTGTGGTGTGCTTGAAATGGTGGTTGTGAAGTTTGTGCATTGTTGTTCTCACTCTTCCAACTAAAATTTGGGTGATTTCTCTAACCAGGGCTGTATGTTTGTGAGTATGGGTTACGGTTGGCCCTTTGAAAACTGTTTAAAGCATGGGCTTGTTCATGGAGACATTCCTTAAAAGAATGCAAGGTCGAATAATCGTTCGTTGAGTCTTCATTTGTTTCACATATTTGACACACAATGTTTTAAACAGATTTTAATTGACCACTCTTTTTCAATTCTAGTGCCTCGACTTTTCTAGAGATTTTAATTGACCATTGACCACTCTTTTTCAATTCTAGTGCCTCGACTTTTCTAGCTAAAGATGCAAACTTGGCTTGAAGGTCATGATCTTCCCTAAGGTTGTACATACCTCCACTAGATGTATGAGGTTGAGTTTTACTCGGTGTCTCATAAGTACCCGCGGTGTCCCAATTTTGAGCATTCTCAGCTAACAAGTCTAAGTACTCCATTGCTTCATCAGGGTCTTTATCTTCAAAAGTTCCATTATACATCAATTCAACCATTTGTCTATCTCTAGGTGTTAACCCTTCATAAAATGTGAAACCAATCTCCATGTTTCAAAACCATGATGAGGGCAAGTACTAAGCAAGTCTCGATACCTATCCCAACATTGGTGAAATGTTTCTCCTGGTTTTTGAGTGAAAGTGGTGATTTGTCTTTTGAAAGAGTTTGTTCTATGAGATGGGAAAAACTTCTTTAAAAACTATTTTTGCATTTCATCCCAAGCACGAATGGATCCTGGTCTTAAATTTTGTAGCCATGTTTTAGCTTTATCTTTTAATGGAAAAGGAAAAAGCTTTAATCTGATGGTGTTCATGCTACAATTTAAATTATTATATGTGTTGCAAACGTCCTCAAATTCCCTTAAATGCAAGTATGGATATTCCAATTATAAGCCAAGAAAAGAAGGTAAAAGTTGAATAATACCTAACTTAAAATTAAAATGAGATGCATCGGGAGGAAAAACTATGCATGATGGTGCACTTGTTCTTGTGGGATCATGTGGTCTCTAAGTGTTCTGATATGGTTATTCTCATTATTCTCATTATAAAGTGATTGATTATTTTCTTCGGTCATATTTTCTGAAAATGATGAGGATATCCTACAAAGTCTACCACTTGATGTACGTGACCACACTCTCATGCACGTGTAGGAATAGAATAAAAGGATGAAGAAAACAAAAGAAGAAGAAACAAGAGAAAAGAAACAAAGCTATATACAAGAAAGTGAAAAGAGAAAATAAAATAACTACTATAATTTATACAAGAACTTACCTCCCTGGCAACGGCGCCAAAAACTTGACAAGACCAAAAAATTGTTGTCTTCTCCCAAGTGCAGGAGTGTCGAAGTAATAAATAACTCGGCAAAACCAGGGTCGAACCATAGGGAGGTTAATTGTACAAATTATAAACAACAATAATACAACAACAACAATAATAATAGCAATAACAATAACAATAACAATAATAATAATAATAATAATAATAATAATAATAATAACCTCTTACTATTCAATTGGAAAGCACACATAAAAGAGGTTCCAATTAGATTATAGATTGTTAACATGATTACATTAGTTATCTTATTCAATTAATGCTAATACTTGTAAATTTCGTCAAGCATTCATGATTATAACTTATATTAACAACAAATCAAGTTCCTTTCATAGCTCAGGTGTTGGTTATATCATACAATATGAACTATGAAAGTGCCAAGCATTTATTGTACCAAATGTTATACAACATAAGTCAAGATTTGTTATTTAACAAGGAAAGTATTAAAGAGTGAACAAGTTAACAAATACAAAACATATTAGTATCAAACATTAAAGTCCATATTAAGTTTACACTATACTTATTCTTACACCATTAGTGTAACCTTTTGACCTTGACATAATAAACCTTTTCACCTTGACATAATTAACTTAGTTAGACATAATGAAAGAAAGAAAAATAGATAAACAAAATAAGAACATAAATAAGATAAAAGTTAACTAAGTAAATGAAAGGAAATGAAAGGCATAAACTTGATATTAATGAAAGCAAAGCATAAACATTACAAAAAATACAAAGAGAGAAAGCAAGAGCATGATCTTGATCTGGACACCAAGATGCCTAAATGCATGGCAAATGCCTCCTTTTATAAGCCAAAATTAGGAACTATTGATTTTATGACTAATTAATGAGTGGGTGGCCAACTCTTGAGTTGGTGACAATCCTTATCTTCTCTTGTCTGCCCCAAATGTCATTGATAACGTCAAAATTAGAGCCACTCAAAAACATGAAAGTTGTAGGCAATTGTCTCAGCTTTCTTGTGTAAACAATTTAGTGCAATGGGACTTCTAGAACTCCAGATATGGCTAAAATACTGAACAGTGCTCGGGATAGAGGACAGATTCGGGCTTCTTTATTGTTGCTACAATTTGGACTTAAACATGGCCTTTTTAGATCTTCGACTCCATATGAAAGTTGTATACCTATGTCTTACCTTTCCATCCATATAAAGTAGACCTAAATCTAAGATGTATAGCGCCCGATATGACCCAATTACTAAACAGTGTTCCAGTTTGGATTGCACCGACATCTCTTTTCTAAGTTTGACCATCTTTGTGTCCTTCCAATTTCAGTTCTTAAATTCATCAATCAATCCTTTCATTTATATGATAGGCCTCCATTTAAAATGAATATTTACCACAAATTAAAGGTATCTTATATATTAGATATATTATTATAAAACATGCTTTAGTTAAGGACTTATTGATACTTCAAGTTCAAAATAATGATATAAAACCTTGATAAAAATACACTTTTAAGTTCGAATCACACCCCCCAACCAGCTTATTACTAGTCTCTAGTAATGAAAGTGTTAAAATAGAAAAATAATTTGCAAATTCCACAAAACAAGGTATTCATCATTTAGCTTCCATTAATCTATCCAGATAAACAAACTCTCGTTAAATTTATATACCTGCTCAATAACTCTTAACAAGATATTCATAAACCTTTCTTTTGTGCTCAATGTATCAACATATAATTATGGGGTTTTTCTCGGAAGAAAACAAAATTTTTGTTCTAATGTTTAATGTTAACTTCCTTGGGTTGGGATTATTATTTTTGTCTTTTTTTTAATATATACACATATAATTTAAAACACAATACATCTTTAACCCATGTAACGAGCTTTCAGCTAATGACTCCCAAACTAGTTGGTCTTAGGGCATTAAGTGTTAAGACACCCTAACGAGCTTAGTAACGCGGGTCATAGATACTAACATGTAGATAGTGCAATGTTTGATTCCTTTAAGCTTTTCTCCTCAACCCATGTAACAAGCGTTGGTCCAATAGCTCCCAAGTTAGTTGACTTTAGGGTATTAGGTGTTAAAACACCCCTTCGGGCTTAATTTCTAAGGTTAGGGAGGCTACGAAACCAAACTTATCTATATTTTTATTGTTATCATTTTTTTTCTTTGTTCATTTTTTCTTTTTTGTTCATTTTTTTTAATTATATATTATCCCTTTCCCTTAATTGTTACATTTAACAAAAGAACATAAATAATGTAGTAATCCAATATGCAACCCACAATCATATGTTAAAGTGTGTGTGTGTAAATTAAGGTTTAAGAATACATGTTAAATAAGTATATAAGCAGAATTAAGTGATAACAATGTGAGAGTTTGTAAATCTGAATATTTCAAGAAGTATTATGATAGACCTTGTTACGAATGATTACTAAGAAGCATCTCAAGAGTCATAAAAAGTTCTCCTTACTCTACCATCATTGTAAAAACAATTTGGTACATGCTTTATGAAATAGGAAACATAATTTTTTTTAGCTACTACCCTCTCCCCCCAACTAAAACAAGACATTGTCCTCAATATTTAAAGGTAGACAGATAGAGTATAGAAGATATCACCTGAAATAACTAACACTGACAAACCTGAAACACACTAAAACAAATATAAGTTACAACAAAACACAATAATAAAACCAAAAGACACAAAGATTCACAAATAAAGGCTCAAATCCAATCTAAGCTTTTTATGACTTTCTTTAGTTGACCAATTTATACGACTTAGAAAAGGATCAATTACAGGAATGAAAGATTGTAGTTGGTCAATCAATTGTTCAGTAGTAACAGCAGAGATTATGATTTGTCGTGCAGAAGATGTTAGAAATTCCTATTCCACAACATGATCAAGAAAAGACAACAAGTTATCATAATAGCCATTAACATTTAACAAATCTATGGGTTTATGGTGAATGTGCAGTTGGGCCCAAGAGGAAATATGAAAGATCTCTTCTAATGTGCCTAGGCCACCTAGTAAAGCAATGAAGATATCAGTATGGTTAAACATTGTATTCATTCGAGTCGACATTGTGGAGACCTGAAGTTCCTCTCCAATTGTTTTTCCAATGATGTCCCCTTGTGTTAAAGCCTTGGGGACAACCCCTAAAACTTGACTACCTCCTAAAAATGCAGTTATTGACACACCTCCCATTAACTCAAGACTGCCTCCCCCATACATTAAATGAATCTTTCTTTCAGCTAGCATTTGACCAAGATGATTTGCGGATTCTAAAAACTCTTTTTGTTTCCCAAGACTAGATCCACCGAAAATACAAATATTTCTTATTTGATGACTTGAGGAACTTGCCATACAAATATTTCTTATATGAATATTTCTTATTTGATGACCTGAGGAACTTGCCATTTCTACACACTTCTGTATTTGTTGAATGTGTGGGTTAAGTAGAAATGAAAGGAAGGAAGAGAGGATTTTATAGATGAGAAATTAGAAAGGCAATCATGCCACCTATATGTAGGCCAGCTAGAGTCTCACACACTCTCTCTCTGTCTTTATTTATTTATTTGTTTACTTTTGAAAAAGCATGTGTATGTACAGGTAGTTGTGATTATGGGTCACATGTTTCCTTGGTTTTACATCCAAGAACGGCTTAAATGCCTTCTATGGGTCAGGGATAGGCTTCCCATCCAGCTTTCTTAAAAACTAGCAAACAGAATCTTTTTTAGTCAGATTCCCAAGACTAAGTCGATCATGTTCTTTATGAAATAGTGGCTATAAATCATGAATTGCATGATGCACATCTCCACTAGGATGCATCTCAAGAGTCAATAAAAGATTATCTAAAAACTCCTTACTCAGGTCATCCTTAATGAATTGTATTTTATCTTCACGGTTTATAGATACCATTCCTAAAGAACGACATTGTGCATTACAAGTTCATCTAGCATATCGATGACAGACTTTCACTCGTTTTGCACGATGTTTCTTTGCAAACGTGCTTTTACCTGTTCCAGGCATGTGTGAAATGGAGTTAGAAGACTAACCTGATAATCGGACCTTTGCTTCAATCAACCAACGAATATCTTTAGGAATTTCATGATTCATTAATAATCTGAATCTTGCACATCTAGCATGGTAAATTTTTGTAATCGCATTCTGAGGCAGAGCGGGAAAATACTTTTTTCAATTTTTCAAGATTAGTGTCCATTTTCAAATGTGAATTGGAAGAGAGATTCAAAGAATTACATAAATATATACACAAATATCAGTTATTGTGGGAAACTGAAAGAACCGACTTAAGTCAAAAAGTACCGTTATCCGCCATTTAACTAAGGTGAGAGAAACTAGCAAAAATCACTCCAAAAGAAACATAAAAAAAAAAATCAATCTTTAAATACATGATCACCCAATTCAATAGAGTAATGTTCAACTGAAAAATTGTCAAAGTAAACTTTCAGACGATGTCCATTTACCTTGAAAACATTGTCATTCTTTAGATTCTCGATGTCATAGGCCCCATATGGATACACATATTTCACAATAAAAGGACCGCTCCATCTTGATCTTAATTTTCCAGGAAATAAATGCAGTCGAGAATTATAAAGCAAGACTTTTTGACCAACATTGAATGTTTTTCTCAGTATTTTCTTGTCATGAAACTCTTTAATTCTTGCTTTATGAATTCTTGAATTTTCATATGCATCATTGCTTATTTCCTCAAGCTCATTTATTTGTAATTTTTGCAGTTGACTAGCATCATCTAGATTTGAATTAAAAGCTTTAATAGCCTAATAAGCTTTATGTTCTAGTTCCATAGGCAAGTGACAAGGTTTTCC
>NW_011501420.1:0-34070 GCF_000495115.2 Populus euphratica
TCTTGCATAATTTTTCCTCCTGATGCATCTCATTTTAATTTTAAGCTAGGCATTATTCAACTTTTACCTTCTTTTCATGGCTTAGAATTGAAAAATCCATACTTGCATTTAAGAGAATTTTAAACCACCCAAACCTGATTTGAAGCCATTGCCATTCAATCTCAAATACTTATTTTTGGAAGAAAATAAAACTTTTCCAGTAATAATCTCTTCCAAACTTAATGCACATCAAGAAGGTAAGTTATTACAAACTTTGAAAATGCACAAAAATGCATTAGGATGGATCATAACTGATATAAAAGGAATTAGTCCTTTGATTTGTACACAGAATTTATTTGGAGGAAAATGTTCTTATTTTGTTTATTTATTTTTCTTTCTTTCATTATGTCTAACTAAGTTTATTATGTCAAGGTGAAAAGGTTATACTAATGGTGTAAGAATATGTATAGTATAAACTTAATATGGACTTTAATGTTTGATACTAACATGTTTTGTATTTGTTATCTTGTTCACTCTTCAATACTTTGCTTGTTAAATGACTAATCTTGATTTATGTTGTATAACACTTGGTACAACAAATGCTTGGCACTTTCATAGTTCATACTGTATGCTTGACTAAAAGATTGATGTCTTCTCCCAAGTGCAGGAGTGTCGAAGTAATAAATAACCCGGCAAGACCGGGGTCGAACCACAGAGAGGTTATTTGTACAAATTATAAATAACAATAATACAACAACAATAACAATAACAACAACAACAACAATAACAATAATAATAATAATAATAATAATAATAATAATAATAAAGAAAGAGAAGAAGAAGAAGATGATGAGTACTTAGAGATGGAAAATTAATGTAAGGATTAAACAATAATAATAACAAATGTCAAGGTTAGAGGTTCCACTAATGGTATATCAAACAAGTATAGTATAAACTCTTATTATTGAATTGGAAACCACACACAAAGGAGGTTCCAATCAGATTATATATTGTTAACATGATTACATTAGTCATCTTATTCAATTAATGCTAATACTTGTAAATCTCGTCAAGCATTCATGATTATAACTTATGTTAACAACAAATCAAGTTCCTTTCATAGCTCAGGTGTCGGTTATACCATACATTATGGGCTATGAAAGTGCCAAGCATTTGTTGTACCAAGTGTTATACAACATAAATCAAGATTAGTCATTTAACAAGCAAAGTATTAAAGAGTGAACAAGGTAACAAATATAAAACATGTTAGTATCAAACATTAAAGTCCATATTAAGTTTACATTATACTTATTTTTACACCATTAGTGTAACCTTTTCACCTTGACATAGCTAACTTAGCTAGACATAATGAAAGAAAGCAAAATAGATAAACAAAATAAGAACATAAAAGTTAACTAAGGAAAGGAAATGAAAGGCATAAACTTAATATTAATGAAAGCAAAGCATAAACATTACAAAAAATATAAAGAGAGAAAGGAAGAGCATGATCTTAATCTGGAAACCAAGATGCCTAAATGCATGGCAAATGCCTCCTTTTATAGGCCAAAATTGGGAACTATTGATTTGATGACTAATTGATAAGTGGGTGGCCAACTTTTGACTTGGTATCAATCCTTATCTTCTCGCGTCTGCCCAAAACGTCATTGATAACGTCCAAATTGGAGCCAGTTCCAAACATGAAAGTTGTAGGAAATTGTCTTAGCTTTCTTGTGTAAAAGATTCAGCTCATTTGGACTTCTAGAACTCCACATATGGCCAAAATACTGAACAGTGCTCGGGCTGGAAGACAGATTCGGGCTTCTTTGTTGTTGCTACAATTTGGACTTGAAAATGACCTTTTTAGATCTTGGGCTCCATATGAAAGTTATAGGCCTATGTCTTACCTTTCTATCCATATAAAATGGTACTAAATCTGAGATATATAGCTCCTAATATGACCGAATTACCGATAGGTGTTCCGGTTTCGATTGCACCGACATCTCTTTTCTAAGTTTGGCCATCTCTTTATCCTTGCAATTTAAGTTCTTAAAGTCATCAATCAATCCTTTCATTTATGTGATAGGCCTGCATTTAAAATGAACATTTACCACAAATTAAAGGTATCTTATATTTTTAGCTATATTATTATAAAACATGCTTTGGTTAAGGAGTTATTGATACTTCAAGTGCAAAATGATGATATAAAACCATGATAAAAATACACTTTTAAGTACTAATCACCCCCCCAACCAGCTTATTACTAGTCCCTAGAATCAAAGCGTAAAATAGAAAAACAATTTGCAAATTCCACAAAGCAAGGTATTCACCATTTAACTTCCATTAATCTATCCAGATAAACAAACTCTCATTAAATTTATATATCTGCTCAATACCTCTTAACAAGATATTAATAAACCTTTCTTTTGTGCTCAATGTATCAACACATAATTATGGGGCTTTTCTTGGAAGAAAACAAAATTTTTGTTCTAATGTTTAAGGTTAACTTCCTTGGGTTGGGATTATTATTTTTGTCTTTTTTTTAAAATATATATACATATAATTTAAAAACATCATGCATCTTTAACCCATGTAAAGAGCTTTCAGCTAATGACTCCCAGACCAGTTGGTCTTAGGGCATTAGGTGTTAAGACACCCCTACGAGCTTAGTAGCTCTGGTCGCAGATACTGATATGTAGATAGTGCAATGTTTGATTTCCTTAAGCTTTTCTCCTCAACCCATGTAACAAGCATTGGGTCAATAGCTCCCAAGTCAGTTGACTTTAGGGTATTAGGTGTTAAAACACCCCTTTGGGCTTAATTGCTTAGGTTAGGGAGGCTACGAAACCAAACTTATCTACATTTTTATTATCATCATTTTTTTTTATGTTTTTTTTCTTAATTATATACAATCCCTTTCCCTTAGTTATTACCTTTAACGAAAGAACATAATAATGTAATAATCCAATATGCAACCCACAATCATATGTTAAAGTGTGTGTGTGTAAATTAAGGTTTAAGAATACATGTTAAATAAGTATGTGAGCAGAATTAAGTGATAACAATGCGAGAGTTTGTAAATCTGAATATTTGAGGAAGTATTATAATAGACCTTGTTAAGAATGGTTACTAAGATGCGTCTCAAGAGTCACTTTAACAAAAAAGCTCCTTTACTCTACCATCCTAGTAACAACAATTATGCACATGCTTTATTAAATGAAAAACAATTTTTTTTTTATCAACTACTACCCTCACCCCCCAACCAAAACGAGACATTGTCCTCAATGTTTAAAGATAGAAAGATAGAGTATAGAAGATATCACCTGAAATAACGAACACCGACAAACTTGAAACACACTGAAACAAAAATAAGAAATAACAAAACACAATACTAAAACCAAAAGCCACAAAAATTCACAAATGAAGGCTCAAATTCAATCTAAGCTTTTTACGGCTTTCCTTAGATGACCAATTTATGTGACTCATGAAAGGATCAATCACAGGAATGAAAGATTGTAGTTGGTCAATCAATTGTTCAGCAGTAGCAGCAGAGATTATGATTTGTCGTGCAGAAGATGTTAGAAATTCCTGTTCCACAGCATGATCAAGAAAAGACAATAATTTATCATAATAACCATTAACATTTAACAAACCTATAGGTTTATGGTGAATGTGTAGTTGAGCCCAAGAGGAAATATGAAAGATCTCTTACAATGTGCCTAGACCACCTAGTAAAGCAATGAAGGCATCAGCATGTTAAACATTGCATTCATTCGAGCTAACATTGTGGAGACCTGAAGTTCCTCTCCAATTGTTTTTCCAATGATGTTCCCTTGTGCCAAAGCTTCAGGGAAGACCCCCAAAACTTGACTACCTCCTAAAAATGCAGCTATTGACACACTTCCCATTAACCCAAAACTGTCTCCCCCATACACTAAATGAATCTTTCTCTCAGCTAGCACTTGACCAAGATGATTTGTTGATTCTAAAAACTCCTTTTCTTTCCCAGGACTAGATAAACTGAAAACACAAATATTTCGTATTTGATGACCTGAGGAACTTGCCATCTCTACACACTTCTATATTTGTTGAATGTATGGGTTGAGTAGAAATGAAAGGAAGGAAGAGAGGGTTTTATAGATGAGAAATGAGAAAGGCAATCATAACACCTATATGTAGACTAGCTGGAGTCTCACACTCTCTCTCTCTCTCTCTCTTTATTTATTTATTTATTTACTTTTTGAAAAAGCATGTGTATGTACAGGTAGTTGTGATTGTGGCTCACATCTTCCCTTGGTTTTACGTTCAAGAACGGCTTAAACGCTCTCTATGGGTCGGGGATAGGCTTCCCATCCAGTTTTCTTAAAAACTGGCAAACAGGGTCTTTTTTAGTTAGATTCCCAAGACTAAGTCGATCATGTTCTTTATGAAATAGTGGCCATAAATCATGAATTACACGATGCACATCTCCATTAGGATGTGTCTCAAGAGTCAATAGAAGATTATCTAAAGACTCCTTACTTAGGCCATCCTTAATGAATTGTATTTTATCTTCACGGTTTATAGATACCATTCCTAAAGAACGACATTGTGTATTACAAGTCCATCTAGCACATCGATGACAGACTTCTAGTCGTTTTGCACGACGTTTCTTTGCAAAAGTGCTTTTACTTGTTCCAGGCATGTGTGAAATGAAGGAATTAGAGGACTCACCTGATAATCGAACCTTTGCTTCAATCAACCAGCAAATATCTTCAGGAATTCCATGATTCATTAACAATCTCAATCTTGAACATCTAGCACGGTAAATTTGCTATATGTGTTGCAGACCTCCTCAAATTCTCTTAAATGCAAGTATGGATTTTCTAAATCTAAGCCATGAAAAGAAGGTAAAAGTTGAATAATACCTAGTTTAAAATTAAAATGAGATGCATCGGGAGGAAAAACTATGCATGATGGTGCACTTGTTCTTGTGGGATTCATGTGGTCTCTAAGTGATCTAGCACAGTTATTCTCATTATTTTCATTATGAAGTGATTTATTATCTTCTTCAGCCATATTTTCTAAAAATGATGAGGATACCCTACAAAGTCTACCACTTGATGTACGTGACCACACTCTCATGCACGTGTAGGAATAAAATAAAAAACAAGAAGAAGAAAGCAAAAGAAGGAGGAAGAAAACAAAATAAAAAGAAACAAAAGAAAAGAAACAAAGTTATATACAAGAAAAGTGAAAAGAGAAAATTAATATAAAAATTATAATTTATACAAGAACTTACCTCCCCGGCAACGGCGCCAAAAACTTGACACGACGAAAAGATTGATGTCTTCTCCCAAGTGCAGGAGTGTCAAAGTAATAAATAACCCGGCAAGACCGGGGTCGAACCACAGGGAGGTTATTTGTACAAATTATAAATAACAATAATACAACAACAATAACAATAACAACAACAACAACAACAACAACAACAACAACAACAACAACAATAATAATAATAATAATAATAATAATAATAATAATAATAATAGTAGTAGTAGTAGTAGTAGTAGTAGTAGTAGTAGTAATAATAATAAAGAAAGAGAAGAAGAAGAAGATGATGAGAACTTGGAGATGGAAAATTAATGTAAGGATTAAACAATAATAATAACAAATATCAAGGTTAGAGGTTCCACTAATGGTATGTCAAACAAGTATAGTATAAACTCTTATTATTCAATTGAAAACCACACACTCTTATTATTCAATTGGAAACCACACACAAAGGAGGTTCCAATCAGATTATAGATTGTTAACATGATTACATTAGTCATCTTATTCAATTAATGCTAATACTTGCTCGATCAATGCTAGTACTTGTAAATCTCGTCAAGCATTCATGATTACAAAACTGACCTCCCCAGCAACGGCGCCAAAAACTTGACCCGACTAAAAGATTGATGTCTTCTCCCAAGTGCAGGAGTGTCGAAATAATAAATAACCCATCAAGACCGGGGTCAAACCATAGGGAGGTTAATTGTACAAATTATAAATAACAATAATACAATAACAATAACAATAACAACAACAACAATAATAATAGTAATAACAATAATAATAATAATAATAATAATAATAATAACAATAATAATAATAGTAATAATAGTAATAATAAAGAAAAAGAAAAAGAAGAAGATGAAGATGAGAACTTTGAGATGAAATATTAATGTAAAGATTTAACAATGATAACAATAAATGTCAAGGTTAGAGGATCCACTAATGGTATGTCAAACGAGTATAGTATAAACTCTTATTAGTCAATTGGAAACCACACACAAAGGAGGTTCCAATCAGATTATAGATTGTTAACATGATTACATTAGTCATCTTATTCGATTAATGCTAATACTTGTAAATCTCATCAAGCATTCATGATTATAACTTACGTTAACAACAAATCAAGTTCCTTTCATAGCTCAGGTGTCGGTTATACCATACAGTATGGGCTATGAAAGTGCCAAGCATTTGTTGTACCAAGTGTTATACAACATAAATCAAGATTAGTCATTTAACAAGCAAAGTATTAAAGAGTGAACAAGATAACAAATACAAAACATGTTAGTATCAAACATTAAAGTCCAT
This sequence comes from Populus euphratica, assembly GCF_000495115.2. Classification (NCBI taxonomy): domain Eukaryota; kingdom Viridiplantae; phylum Streptophyta; class Magnoliopsida; order Malpighiales; family Salicaceae; genus Populus; species Populus euphratica. The sequence continues at coordinate 6,598 of NW_011501420.1, forward strand.
ATTAAGTTTACATTATACTTATTCTTACACCATTAGTGTAACCTTTTCACCTTGACATAACTAACTTAGCTAGACATAATAAAGGAAAGGAAATGAAAGGAAATGAAAGGCATAAACTTGATATTAATGAAAGCAAAGCATAAACATTACAAAAAATACAAAGAGAGAAAGGAAGAGCATGATCTTGATCTGGACACCAAGATGCCTAAATGCATGGCAAATGCCTCCTTTTATAGGCCAAAATTGGGAACTATTGATTTGATGACTAATTGATGAGTGGGTGGCCAACTCTTGACTTGGTGACAATCCTTATCTTCTCTTGTCTACCCAAAACATCATCGATAACGTCAAAATTGGAGCCACTCGAAACATGAAAGTTGTAGGCAATTGTCTCAGCTTTCGTGTGTAAAATATTCAGCTCATTTGGACTTCTAGAACTCCAGATATGGCCAAAATACTCAATAGTGCTCGGGCTGGAGGATAGATTCGGGCTTCTTTGTTATTGCTACAATTTGGACTTGAAAATGGCCTTTTCAGATCTTGAGATCCATATGAAAGTTGTAGGTCTATGTCTTACCTTTCCGTCCATATAAAGTAGACCTAAATCTGAGATCTATAGCTGCAGATATGACCCAATTACCGAACAATGTTCCTGTTTGGATTGCACCGACATCTCTTTTCTAATTTTTGTCATCTTTTTGTCGTTGCAATTTAAGTTCATAAAGTCATCAATCAATCCTTTCATTTATGTGATAGGCCTACATTTAAAATGAACATTTACCATAAATTAAAGGTATCTTATATTATTAGATATATTATTATAAAACATGCTTTAGTTTAGGAGTTACTGATACTTCAAGTGCAAAATGATGATATAAAACCATGATAAAAATGCACTTTTAAGTACTAATCACACCCCCCCAACCAGCTTATTACTAGTCCCTAGTAATCAAAGCGTTAAAATAGAAAATCAATTTGCAAATTCCACAAAGCAAGGTATTCATCATTTAACTTCCATTAATCTATCCAGATAAACAAACTCTCATTAAATTTATACAAACTCTCGTTAAATTTATATACCTGCTCAATACCTCTTAACAAGATATTCATAAACCTTTCTTTTGTGCTCAATGTATCAACACATAATTATGGGGCTTTTCTTGGAAGAAAACAAAATTTTTGTTCTAATGTTTAAGGTTAACTTCCTTGCGTTGGGATTATTATTTTTGTCTTTTTTTTTCTTCTTGTTTTTTTTTAAAAATACATATACATATAATTTAAAAACACCATGCATCTTTAACCCATGTAATGAGCTTTCGGCTAATGACTCCCAGACTAGTTGGTCTTAGGGCATTAGGTGTTAAGACACCCCTACAAGCTTAGTAACTCGGGTCGTAGATACTGATATGTAGATAGTGCAATGTTTGATTTCCTTAAGCTTTTCTCCTCAACGCATGTAACAAGCGTTGGGCTAATAGATCCTAAGTCAGTTGACTTTAGGGTATTAGGTGTTAAAACACCCTTTGAGGCTTAATTGCTTAGGTTAGGGAGGCTACCAAACCAAACTTATCTACATTTTTATTATTATCATTTTTTTTTCTTTTTTTTCTTTTTTTTTCTTTTTTTTTGCTTTTTTTTTTAATTATATACAATCCCTTTCCCTTTGTTGTTACCTTTAACAAAAGAACATAAATAATGTAATAATCCAATATGCAACCCACAATCATATGTTAAAGTGTGTGTGTATGTAAATTAAGGTTTAAGAATACATGTTAAATAAGTATATGAGCAGAATTAAGTGATAACAATGCGAGAGTTTGTAAACCTGAATATTTCAAGAAGTATTATAATAGACCTTGTTAAGAATGGTTACTAAGATGCGTCTCAATAGTCACTTTAACAAAAGAGCTCATTTACTCTGTCATCCTAGTAACAACAATTATGCATATGCTTTATGAAATGAAAAACAATTTTTTTTTATCAACTACTACCCTCTCCCCCCAACCAAAACGAGACATTGTCCTCAATGTTTAAAGGTAGAAAGATAGATTATAGAATATATCACCTGAAATAACGAACACTGACAAACCTGAAACACACTGAAACAAAAATAAGAAATAACAAAACACAATAATAAAACCAAAAGACACAAAAATTCACAAATGCAGGCTCAAATCCAATTTAAGCTTTTTACGGCTTTCCTTAGTTAACCACTTTATACGACTCATGGAAGGATCAATTACAGGAATGAAGGATTGTAGTTGGTCAATTAATTGTTCAGCAGTAGCAGCAGAGATTATGATTTGTCATGCAGAAGATGTTAGAAATTCCTATTCCACAGCATGATCAAGAAAAGACAACAACTTATCATAATAACCATTAACATTTAACAAACCTATGGGTTTATGGTGAATGTGCAGTTGAGCCCAAGAGGAAATATGAAAGATCTCTTCCAATGTACCTAGACCACCTGGTAAAGCAATGAAGACATCATTCGAGCCGACATTGTGGAGACCTGAAGTTCCTCTCCAATTGTTTTTCCAATGATATCCCTTGTGCTAAAGCTTCGGGGACGACCTCCAAAACTTGACTACCTCCTAAAAATGCAGCTATTGACACACCTCCCATTAACCCAAGACTACCTCCCCTATACACTAAATGAATCTTTCTCTCAGCTAGCACTTGACCAAGATGATTTGCTGATTCTAAAAACTCCTTTTCTTTCCCAGGACTAGATCCACCAAAAACACAAATATTTCTTATATGATGACTTGAGGAACTTGCCATTTCTACACACTTCTTAGTTGTTGAATGTATGGGTTGAGTAGAAATGAAAGGAAGGAAGAGAGGGTTTTATAGATGAGAAATTTGAAAGGCAATCATAGCACCTATATGTAGGCCAGCTGGAGTCTCACACTCTCTCTCTCTCTCTCTCTCTCTCTTTATTTATTTATTTACTTTTAAAAAAGCATGTGTATGTACAGGTAGTTGTGATTGTGGCTCACATCTTCCCTTGGTTTTACATCCAAGAACGGCTTAAACGCCCTCTATGGGTCGGGGATAGGCTTCTCATCCAGTTTTCTTAAAAACTAGCAAACAGGGTCTTTTTTAGTCAGATTCTCAAGATTAAGTCGATCATGTTCTTTATGAAATAGTGGCCATAAATCATGAAATGCACGATGCACATCTCCACTAGGATGCGTCTCAAGAGTCGATAGAAGATTATCTAAAGACTCCTTACTCAGGCCATCCTTAATGAATTGTATTTTATCTTCACGGTTTATAGATACCATTCCTAAAGAACGACATTGTGTATTACAAGTCCATCTAGCACATCGATGATAGACTTCTAGTCATTTTGCACGATGTTTCTTTGCAAAAGTGCTTTTACCTGTTCCAGGCATGTGTGAAGTGAAGGAATTAAAGGACTCACCTGATAATCAGACCTTTGCTTCAATCAACTAGTGAATATCTTCAGGAATTCCATGATTCATTAACAATCTCAATCTTGCACATCTAGCACGGTAAATTTTTGTAATCGCATTCTGAGGCAGAGCGGGAAAATACTTTTTCAATTTTTCAAGATTAGTGTCCATTATCAAATGAGAATTGGAAGAGAGAGATTCAAAGAATTGCACAAATATATACAGAGATTCAAAGAATTGCACAAATAAATACACAGATATCAGTTATTGTGGAAAACTGAAAGAACCGACTTAAGTCACGGAGTACCGTTGTCCGCCATTTGACCGGGGTGAGAGAAACTAGCAAAAATCACTCAAAAAGAAACACAAAAACAATGTAAGAAAAACAAAATAATCAACCTTTATCTATAAGATCATTCAAACCAGTTGATTCATTTTCACTAGGAAAATTATCAAAGTAAGCTTTCAAACGATGTCCATTTTCCTTAAAAACATTGTCATTCATTGAATTCTCAATATCACAGGCCCCATAAGGATTGTTCCATCTTGATCTTAGCTCTCTAGGGAATGAATAGAGTTAAGAATTATAAAACAAAACTTTTCGACCAGTGTCAACTTTTTGACAATTTTCACAAGTTTTGCAGAATGCATGTGTGTCCTTGAACATGGTGGGCCAATAAAATCCATTTTGAAAGATTTTTATAGCTGTCTTTTTTGATGAGAAATAACTTTCACATGCTTCAGAATGACAAAGTTTAATGACACTACTTACCTCATTGTTGGGAATGAATCTTTGAAATATTTGGTCAGGACAATATTTGAATAAGTTAGGGTCATCACAATAAAAGTTCTTCACTTCGTTCAAAAACTTTTCTTTGTCTTGAGTACTCCAAGCAGCTGGCAAATCTCCTAAAGCAAGAAAATTGATATTTTTATCATACCAAGGCATTGGACTAAGAGAAAGTCAGGATTCGTTAGGAAAGTAATCATCGATTGGTGTGATGTCAGATGCCAAATCTGTTGTCGTTGTTGACAAAAGATTCGCATCAATATTTTCGGTGCTTGTTTCATCCGTGATTTCTTTCTTAGAATAAATCATTTGCAAATCTTCAGATTCATCTAACTCATTTTTACTTAAAGTAGATTCAAGTTGATCATAAACTAATTCGTCAATATGATCCACTTCTTGTAAATCATTATCATCTCCAGGTTGCTTGCAAATGTTGAAAATATTCATCTCCAATGTCATGTTTCCAAATGATAGCTTCATCAGTCCATTCCTACAATTAATCAACGCGTTAGAGGTTGCAAGAAACAGACGTCCTAAAATAATAGGAAATGAATTACATGCTTCAACAGGTTCTGTGTCCAAGATAATAAAATCCGTAGGATAAATGAATTTATCGACTTGTACTAACACATCTTCAATTATTCCTCTAGGCACTTTTACAGATCTATCGGCAAGTAAAAGAGATATAGAAGTTGGTTTTAACTCACCTAGATTGAGACTTTGAAAAACTAAATATGGAAGTAAATTCACACTAGCTCCAAGATCAAGTAAAGCTCTTTCAATTTTATGTTCTCCAATAAAGCAAGAAATTGTAGGACAACCAGGGTCTTTATATTTCAAAGCGTTATTGTTCTGAAGAATGACACTTACTTGTTTTGCTAAAAAGGCTTTCTTTTTCACATTCAGTTTCCTCTTCATAGTGTAGAGATCTTTCAAAAATTTAGCATAGGAAGGAACCTGTTTAATAGCATCCAGCAAAGGTATATTGATCCTTACCTGTTTGAAAATATCAAAAATTTCAGAGTTGTGATTGACTTTTCTTTGTTTGGTCATGGCTTGAGAAAATGGAAGTGCTGGCGGTGAATCAGTCATTTCTTTGCAATTTTCAGATTCATCCCCTTCCTTATCCTCAGAGATTGACTCATCATCTTTCTCATAAGGTTCAAGAGAGGGTTTTTCAATAACCTTACCACTGCGCAGAGTAGTGACTGATTTGACTTGATCCATGTGTTGGCTTCCGGAACTACTTGCATTTGCATTATGTTGGCTTCCGGAACTACTTACATTTGCATTGTATTGCCCATTGGGATTTTGTTGTGGTTGAGATGGAAACTTACCTTTCTCTTGGAAACTGAGAGCAGATGTTAATTTTGCAAGAGTATCTTTAAAATCTGTCATGTTTTGAGCAAGTTGAGTATTGATTGTCTCTTGCTTTTCAATGAATGCATGCAATGTTTCCTCAAAATTTCTTCTAGGAGGTGGAGCATAAGGAGGTGCATATCCATGAGAATTTTGAAAATTGTGGTGTGCTTGAAACGGTGGTTGTGAAGTTTGTGCATTATTATTCTCACTCTTCCAACTGAAATTTGGGTGATTTCTCCAACCAGGGTTGTATATTTATGAGTATGGGTTGTGGTTGCCCTTTTAAAAACTGTTTAAAGCATGGGCTTGTTCATGGAGACATTCCTTAAAAGAAGGCAAGGTTGGACAATCATTGGTTGAGTGTTCATTTTGTTTCACAGATTTGACACACAATGTTTTCAATAGATTTTAATTCACCACTCTTTTTCAATTCTAGTGCCTCGAGTTTTCTAGCTAAAGATGCAAACTTGGCTTGAAGGTCATGATCTTCCCTAAGGTTGTACATACCTCCACTAGATGTATGAGGTTGAGTTTTACTCGGTGGATCATAAGTACCCGCGGTGTCCCAATTTTGAGCATTTTCAGCTAACAAGTCTAAGTACTCCATTGCTTCATTAGGGTCTTTATCTTCAAAAGTTCCATTGCACATCAATTCAACCATTTGCCTATCTTTAGGTATTAACCTTTCATAGAAATGTGAAACCAATCTCCACGTTTCAAAACCATGATGAGGGCAAGTACTAAGCAAGTCTCGATACCTATCCCAACATTGGTAAAATGTTTCTCCTGGTTTTTGAGTGAAAGTTGTGATTTGTCTTTTGAAAGAGTTTGTTTTGTGAGATGGGAAAACCTTCTTCAAAAACTGTTGTTGCATTTCATCCCAAGCACGAATGGATCCTAGTCTTAAATTTTGTAGCCATGTTTTAACTTTATCTTTTAATGAAAAAGGAAAAAGCTTTAATCTGATGGTGTGCATGCTACAATTTAAATTATTATATGTATTGCAGACCTCCTCAAATTCTCTTAAATGCAAATATGGATTTTCCAATTCTAAGCCATGAAAAGAAGGTAAAAGTTGAATAATACCTAGCTTAAAATTAAAATGAGATGCATCGGGAGGAAAAACTATGTATGATGGTGCAATTGTTCTTGTGGGATTCATGTGGTCTCTAAGTGTTCTAGCACGGTTATTCTCATTATTCTCATTATGAAGTGATTGATTTTCTTCAGCCATATTTTCTGAAAATGATGAGGACCTTACAAAGTCTACCACTTGATGTACGTGACCACACTCTCATGCACGTGTAGGAATAAAATAAAAAGAAGAAGAAATAACAACAACAACAATAATAGTAGTAATAACAATAATAACAACAATGACAATAACAATAATAACTATAATAATAATAATAGTAGTAGTAGTAGTAGTAGTAGTAGTAGTAATAATAATAATAAAGAAAGAGAAGAAGAAGAAGATGATGAGAACTTGGAGATGGAAAATTAATGTAAGGATTAAACAATAATAATAACAAATGTCAAGGTTAGAGGTTCCACTAATGGTATGTCAAACAAGTATAGTATAAACTCTTATTATTCAATTGGAAACCACACACAAAGGAGGTTCCAATCAGATTATAGATTGTTAACATGATTACATTAGTCATCTTATTCGATTAATGCTAGTACTTGTAAATCTCGTCAAGCATTCATGATTATAACTTATGTTAACAACAAATCAAGTTCCTTTCATAGCTCAGGGGTCGGTTATACCATATAGTATGAACTATGAAAGTGCCAAGCATTTGTTGTACAAAGTGTTAAACAACATAAATCAAGATTAGTCATTTAACAAGCAAAGTATTAAAGAGTGAACAAGATAACAAATACAAAACATGTTAGTATCAAACATTAAAGTCCATATTAAGTTTACACTATACTTATTCTTACCCCATTAGTGTAACCTTTTCCCCTTGACATAATAACCTTAGCTAGACATAATGAAAGAAAGAAAAATAAATAAACAAAATAAGAACATAAATAAGATAAAAGTTAACTAAGTAAAGGAAAGGAAATGAAAGGCATGAGCATGATCTTGATATTAATGAAAGTAAAGCATAAACATTATAAAAAATACAAAGAGAGAAAGCAAGAGCATGATCTTGATCTGGACACCATGATGCCTAAATGCATGGCAAATGCCTCCTTTTATAGGCCAAAATTGGGAACTATTGATTTGATGACTAATTGATGAGTGGGTGGCCAACTCTTGACTTGGTGACAATCCTTATCTTCTCTTGTCTACCCAAAACATCATCGATAACATCAAAATTGGAGCCACTCGAAAAGATGAAAGTTGTAGGGAATTGTCTCTTCTTTTTTGTGTAAAAACATCAGCTCATTTGGACTTCTAGAACTCTAGATATGCCCAAAATACTAAACAGTGCTCGGGCTGGAGGACAAATTCGGGCTTCTTTGTTGTTGCTACAATTTGGACTTGAAAATGGCCTTTTCAGATCTTGGGCTCCATATGAAAGTTGTAGGCCTATGTCTTACCTTTCCATCCATATAAAGTAGACCTAAATTTGAGATCTATAGCTCCATATATGACCCAATTACCGAACAGTGTTCTGGTTTGGATTGCACCGACATCTCTTTTCTAATTTTGGTCATCTTTTTGCCCTTGCAATTTAAGTTCTTAAAGTCATCAATCAAACCTTTCATTTATGTGATAGGCCTGCATTTAAAATGAACATTTACCACAAATTAAAGGTATCTTATATTATTAGATATATTATTATAAAACATGCTGTAGTTAAGGAGTTATTGATACTTCAAGTGCAAAATGATGATATAAAACCATGATAAAAATGCACTTTTAAGTACTAATCACACCCCCCAACCAGCTTATTACTAGTCCCTAGTAATCAAAGCGTTAAAATAGAAAACTAGAGGCTTCTTTGTTGTTGCAATCATTTGGATTTGAAAATGGCCTTTTTAGATCTTGGGCTCCATATGAAAGTTGTAAGCCTATGTCTTACCTTTCTATCCATATAAAGTAGACTTAAATCTGAGATCTATAGCTCCAGATATGACCTAATTACTGAACAGTGTTCTGCTTTGGATTGCACCGACATCTCTTCCGGTTTGGATTGCACCGACATCTCTTTTCTAATTTTGGTCATCTTTTTGCCCTTGCAATTTAAGTTCTTAAAGTCATCAATCAATCCTTTCATTTATGTGATAGGCCTGCATTTAAAATGAACATTTACCACAATTAAAGGTATCTTATATTATTAGATATATTATTATAAAACATGTTTCAGTTAAGGAGTTATTGATACTTCAAGTGCAAAATGATGATATAAAACCATGATAAAAATGCACTTTTAAGTACTAATCAGTCTGCAACACATATAATAATTTAAATTGTAGCATGAACACCATCAGATTAAAGCTTTTTCCTTTTTCATTAAAAGATAAAGCTAAAACATGGCTACAAAATTTAATACCAGGATCCATTCGTGCTTGGGATGAAATGCAACAACAATTTTTAAAGAAGTTTTTCTCATCTCATAGAACAAACCCTTTCAAAAGACAAATCACCACTTTCACTCAAAAGCCATGAGAAACATTTTACCAATGTTGGGATAGGTATCGAGACTTGCTTAGTACTTGCCCTCATCATGGTTTTGAAACTTGGAGATTGGTTTCACATTTCTATGAAGGGTTAACACCTAAAGATAGGCAAATGGTTGAATTGGGACACCGCGGGTACTTATGAGGCACCGAGTAAAACTCAACCTCATACATCTAGTGCAGGTATGTACAACTTTAGGGAAGATCATGACCTTCAAGCCAAGTTTGCATCTTTAGCTAGAAAAGTTGAGGCACTAGAATTGAAAAAGAGTGGTGAATTAAAATCTATTGAAAACATTGTGTGTCAAATCTGTGAAACAAATGAACACTCAACCAATAACTGTTCAACCTTGCTTTCTTTTAAGGAATGTCTCCATGAACAAGCCCATGCTTTAAACAGTTTCCAAAGGGCCAATCAGAACTCATACTTGCAAATATACAACCCTGGTTGGATAAATCACCAAAATTTCAGTTGGAAGAGTGACAATGCACAAACTTCACCACCACAATTTCAAGCACACCATAATTTCCAAAATTCCTATGGATATGTACATCCTTATGCTCTACCTCCTAGAAGAAATCTTGAGGAAACATTGCATGCATTCATTGAAAAGCAAGAGACAATCAATACCCAACTTGCTCAAAACATGACAGATTTTAAAGATACTCTTGCAAAATTAACATCTGCTCTCAGTTTCCAAGAGAAAGGTAAGTTTCCATCTCAACCACAAAAAATCCAAAGGGGCAATACAATGCAAATGCAAGTAGTTCTGGAAGCCAACACATGGATCAAGTCAAATCAGTCACTACTCTGCGCAGTGGTAAGGTTATTGAAAAACCCTCTCTTGAACCTTATGAGAAAGATGATGAGTCAATATCTGAGGGTAAGGAAAGGGTTGAATCTGAGAATTGCAAAGAAACGACTGATTCACCGCTAGCACTTCCATTTCCACATGCCATGACTAAACAAAGGAAAGTCAATCTCAACTCTAAAATTTTTGAAATTTTCAAACAGGTAAGAATCAATATACCTTTGCTGGATGCTATTAAACAAGTTCCTTCCTATGCTAAATTTTTGAAAGATCTATGTACTGTGAAGAGGAAACTAAATGTGAAAAGGAAAGCCTTTTTAGCAGAACAAGTAAGTGCCATTCTTCAGAACAATAATGCTTTGAAATATAAAAACCCTGGTTGTCCTACAATTTCTTGCTTTATTGGAGAACAAAAAATTGAAAGAGCCTTACTTGATCTTGGTGCTAGTGTGAATTTACTTCCATATTCAGTTTTTCAGAGTCTCAATCTAGGTGAGTTAAAACCAACTTCTATATCTCTTTTACTTGCCGATAGATCTGTAAAAGTGCCTAGAGGAATAATTGAAGATGTGTTAGTACAAGTCGATAAATTCATTTATCCTGTGGATTTTATTATCTTGGACATAGAACCTGTTGAAGCATGTAATTCATTTCCTGTTATTTTAGGACGTCCGTTTCTTGCAACCTCTAACGCATTGATTAATTGTAGGAATGGACTAATGAAGCTATCATTTGGAAATATGACATTGGAGATGAATATGTTCAACATTTGCAAGCAACCTGGAGATGATAATGATTTACAAGAAGTAGATCATATTGACGAATTAGTTTATGATCAACTTGAATCTACTTTAAGTAAAAATGAATTGGATGAATCTGAAGATTTGCAAATGATTTATTCTGAGGAAGAAATCACGGATGAAAAACGCATCGAAAAGGTTGATGCAAATCTTTTGTCAATAGTGACAACAAATTCGACATCTGACATCACACCAATCGATGATTACTTTCCTAACGAATCCTTACTTTCTCTTAGTCCAATACCTTGGTATGATAAAAATATCAATTTTCTTGCTTTAAGAGATTTGCCAGCTGATTGGAGTACCCAAGACAAAGAAAAGTTTTTGAACGAAATGTAGAGCTTTTCTTGTGATGACCCTAACTTATTCAAATATTGTCCTGATCAAATATTTCGAAGATTCATTCCCGACAATGAGGTAAGTAGTGTCATTAAACTTTGTCATTATAAAGCATGTGGAAGTTATTTCTCGTCAAAAAAGACAGCTGCAAAAATCTTTCAAATTGGATTTTATTGGCCCACCATGTTCAAGGACACGCATGCATTCTGCAAAACTTGTGAAAATTGTCAAAAAGTTGATACTGGTCAAAAAGTTTTGTTTTATAATTCTCAACTCTATGCATTCCCTAAAGAGCTAAGATTAAGATGGAGCAATCCTTATGAGGCCTGTGATATTGAGAATTCAATGAATGACAATGATTTTAAGGAAAATGGACATCGTTTGAAAGCTTACTTTAATAATTTTCCTAGTGAAAATGAATCAGCTGGTTTAAATGATCTTGTAGATAAAGGTTGATTATTTTGTTTTTCTCACATTGTTTTTGTGTTTCTTTTTTAGTGATTTTTGCTAGTTTCTCTCACCCTGGTCAAATGGCGGATAACGGTACTCCGTGACTTAAGTCGGTTCTTTCAGTTTCCCACAATAACTGATATCTGTGTATATATTTGTGCAATTCTTTGAATCTATCTTCCAATTCTCATTTGAAAATGGACACTAATCTTGTTCCAATTCTCATTTGATAATGGACACTAATCTTGAAAAATTGAAAAAGTATTTTCCCGCTCTACCTCAGAATGCGATTACAAAAATTTACCGTGCTAGATGTGCAAGACTAAGATTGTTAATGAATCATGGAATTCCTGAAGATATTCGTTGGTTGATTGAAGCAAAGGTCCGATTATCAGGTGAGTCCTCTAATTCCTTCATTTCACACATGCCTGGAACAGGTAAAAGCACTTTTGAAAAGAAACGTCGTGCAAAACGACTAGAAGTCTGTCATCAATGTGCTAGATGGGCTTGTAATACACAATGTCGTTCTTTAGGAATGGTATCTATAAACCGTGAAGATAAAATACAATTCATTAAGGATGGCCTGAGTAAGGAGTCTTTAGATAATCTTCTATGGACTCTTGAGACACATCCTAGTGGAGATGTGCATCGTGCAATTCATGATTTATGGCCACTATTTCATAAAGAACATGATCGACTTAGTCTTGGGAATCTGACTAAAAAAGACCTTGTTTGCCAGTTTTTAAGAAAACTGGATGGGAAGCCTATCCCCGACCCATAGAGGGCGTTTAAGCCGTTCTTGGACGTAAAACCAAGGGAAGATGTGAGCCACAATCACAGCTACTTGTACATACACATGCTTTTTCAAAAGTAAATAAATAAATAAATAAAAAGAGAGAGAGAGTGTGAGACTCCAATTGACCTATATATAGGTGTTATGATTGTCTTTCTAATTGCTCATCTATAAAACCCTCTCTTCCTTCCTTTCATTTCTACTCAACCCATACATTCAACAAATACAGAAGTGTGTAGAAATGGCAAGTTCCTCAGGTCATCATATAAGAAATATTTGTGTTTTCGGTGGATCTAGTCCTGGGAAAGAAAAGGAGTTTTTAGAATCAGCCAATCATCTTGGTCAAATGCTAGCTGAGAGAAAGATTCATTTAGTGTATGGGGGAGGCAGTCTTGGGTTAATGAGAGGTGTGTCAATAGCTGCATTTTTAGGAGGTAGTCAAGTTTTGGGGGTTGTCCCTGAACCTTTAGCACAAGGGGACATCATTGGAAAAACAATTGGAGAGGAACTTTAGGTCTCCACAATGTCAGCTCGAATGAATGCAATGTTTAACCATGCTGATGCCTTCATTGCTTTACCAGGTGGTCTAGGCACATTGCAAGAGATCTTTCATATTTCCTCTTGGGCGCAACTGCATATTCACGATAAACCCATAGGTTTGTTAAATGTTAATGGTTATTATGATAAGTTGTTATCTTTTCTTGATCATGCTGTGGAACAGGAATTTCTAACATCTTCTACACGACAAATCATAATCTCTGCTGCTACTGCTGAACAATTAATTGACCAACTATAATCTTTCATTCCTGTAATTGATCCCTCCATGAGTCGCATAAATTGGTCATCTAAGGAAAGCCGTAAAAAGCTTAGATTGGATTTGAGCCTTCATTTGTGAATTTTTGTGTCTTTTGGTTTTATTATTGTGTTTTGTTATTTCTTATTTTTGTTTCAGTGTGTTTCAGGTTTGTCAATGTTCGTTATTTCAGGTGATATCCTATATACTCTATCTTTCTACCTTTAAACATTGAGGACAATGTCTCGTTTTGGTTGGGGGGAGAGGGTAGTAGTTGATAAAAAAAAATTGTTTTTCATTTCATAAAGCATGTGCATTGTTACTAGGATGGCAGAGTAAAGGAGCTCTTTTGTTAAAGTGACTCTTGAGACGCATCTTAGTAACTATTCTTAACAAGGTCTATTATAATATTTCTTGAAATATTCAGGTTTACAAACTCTCGCATTGTTATCACTTAATTCTGCTCATATACTTATTTAACATGTATTTTTAAACCTTAATTTACACACACACACTTTAACATATGATTGTGGGTTGCATATTGGATTATTACATTATTTATGTTCTTTTGTTAAAGGTAACAACTAAGGGAAAGGGATTGTATATAATTAAAAAAAGAAAAAAAAAAGAAAAAAAATGATAATAATAAAAATGTAGATAAGTTTGGTTTTGTAGTCTCCCTAACCTAAGCAATTAAGCCCAAAGGGGTGTTTTAACACCTAATACCCTAAAGTCAACTAACTTGGGAGCTATTGGCCCAACGCTTGTTACATGGGTTAAGGAGAAAAGCTTAAGGGAATCAAACATTGCACTATCTACATATCAGTATCTGCGACCCGAGTTACTAAGCTTGTAGGGGTGTCTTAACACCTAATGCCCTAAGACCAACTAGTCTGGGAGTCATTAGCTGAAAGCTCGTTACATGGGTTAAAGATGCATGATGTTTTTAAATTATATGTATATATATATTTTTTTAAAAAAAAAGGAAAAAAAAAAGACAAAAATAATAATCTCAACCCAAGGAAGTTAACCTTAAACATTAGAACAACAAGGAAGTTAACCCAAAAATAGTAATCCCAACCCAAGGAAGTTAACCTTAAACATTAGAACAAAAATTTTGTTTTCTTCCAAGAAAAGCCCCATAATTATGTGTTGATACATTGAGAACAAAAGAAAGGTTTATGAATATCTTGTTAAGAGGTATTGAGCAGGTATATAAATTTAACGAGAGTTTGTTTATCTGGATATATTAATGGAAGTTAAATAATGAATACCTTGCTTTGTAGAATTTGCAAATTGTTTTTCTATTTTAACGCTTTGATTACTAGGGACTAGTAATAAGCTGGTTGGGGGGTGTGATTAGTACTTAAAAGTCCATTTTTATCAAGGTTTTATATCATCATTTTGCACTTGAAGTATCAATAACTCCTTAACTAAAATATGTTTTATAATAATGTATCTAATAATATAAGATACCTATAATTTATGGTAAATGTCTATTTTTAATGCAGGCCTATCACATAAATGAAAGGATTGATTGATGAATTTAAGAACTGAAATTGAAAGGATAAAGAGATGGCAAAAAAGGATTGATTGATGACTTGAAGAACTTAAATTGCAAGGGCAAAAAGATGACCAAAATTAGAAAAGAGATGTCGGTGCAATCCAAACCGTAGCACTGTTCAGTAATTGGGTCATATTTAGAGCTATAGACCTCATATTTAGGTTCATTTTATATGGATGGAAAGGTAAGACATAGGTCTATAACTTTCATATGGAGCCCAAGATCTAAAAAGGAACTTTCATATGGAGCCTAAGATCTAAAGAGGCCATTTTCAAGTCAAGATCTAAAAAGGCCATTATCAAGTCCAAATTGTAGCAACAACAAAGAAGCCCGAATCTGTCCTCCAGCCCGAGCACTGTTCAGTATTTTGGCCATATATGGAGTTATAGAAGTCCAAATGAGCTGAAATTTTTATACTAGAAAACGGAGACAATTTCCTACAACTTTCATGTTTTCAAGGGGCTCCAATTTTGCCGTTATCAATAACGTTTTGGACAGACAAGAGAAGATAAGGATTGTCACCAAGTCAAGAGTTGGCCACCCACTCATCAATTAGTCATCAAACAATAATTCCCAATTTTTGCCTATAAAAGGAGGCATTTGCCATGCATTTAGGCATCTTGGTCTCCAGATCAAGATCATGCTCTTCCTTTCTCTTTTTGTATTTTTTTTTGTAATTTTTATGTTTGCTTTCATTAATATCAAGTTTATGCCTTTCATTTCCTTTCCTTTAGTTAGTTAACTTTTATCTTATTTATGTTCTTATTTTGTTTATTTATTTTTCTTTCTTTCATTATGTTTAGCTAAGTTTATTATGTCAAGGTGAAAATGTTACACTAATGGTGTAAGAATAAGTATAGTGTAAACTAAATATGGACTTTAATGTTTGATACTAACATGTTTTGTATTTGTTTTCTTGTTCACTCTTTAATACTTTGCTTGTTAAATGACTAAGCTTGATTTATGTTGTATAACACTTGGTACAACAAAGGCTTGGCACTTTCATAGCCCATACTGTATGGTATAACCGACACCTGAGCTATGAAAGGAACTTGATTTGTTGTTAACATAAGTTATAATCATGAATGCTTGACGAGATTTACAAGTATTAGCATTAATTGAATAAGATGACTAATGTAATCATGTTAACAATCTATAATCTGAGTGGAACCTCCTTTCTGTGTGGTTTCCAATTGAATAATAAGAGTTTATACTATACTTGTTTGACATACCATTAGTGAATCCTCTAACCTTGACATTGTTTGTTATCGTTGTTTAATCCTTACGTTAATTTTCCATCTCAAAGTTCTCATTAATCCAAGTTCTCATCTTCTTCTTCTTCTTCTCTTTTATTATTACTACTACTACTACTACTACTACTACTACTACTACTTACTACTACTACTACTACTACTACTACTACTACTACTACTACTACTACTATTAGTATTATTATTGCTATTATTATTGTTATTGTTATTACTATTATTATTGTTGTTGTATTATTGTTATTTATAATTTGTACAATTAACCTCCCTATGGTTTCTACCCCGGTCTTGCCGGGTTATTTATTACTTCGACACTCCTGCACTTGGGAGAAGACATCAATCTTTTAGTTGTGTCAGAAGTGCTGGAGGGAATTAGTCTTTTTGTTGCAATGTTCAGATTCAACCCCTTCCTTACCCTTAGAGATTAACTCATCATTTTTCTCATAAGGTTCAAGAATTGGTTTTTGAATAACCTTACCACTACAAAGAGTGATGACTGATTTGACTTGATCCATGTGTTGACTTCCAGGACTACTTGCATTTGCATTGTATTGCCCCGTGAGATTTTGCTGTGATTGAGATGGAAACTTACCTTTCTCTTAAAAACTAAGAGCAGATATGAATTTTACAAGAGTATCTTTAAAATCTGTTATGTTTTGAGCACGTTGAGTGTTGATTGTCTCTTGCTTTTCAATAAATGCATACAATGTCTCTTCAAAATTTCTTATAGGAGGTGGAGCATAAGGAGGTGCATATCCATGAGAATTTTGAAAATTATGGTGTGCTTGAAACGGTGGTTGTGAAGTTTGTACATTATTATTATCACTCTTCCAACTGAAATTTGGGTGATTTCTCCAACCAGATTGTATGTTTGCGAGTATGGGTTATGGTTGGCCCTTTGGAAACTGTTTAAAGCATGGGCTTGTTCATGGAGACATTCCTTAAAAGAAGGCAAGGTTGGACAATCATTGGTTGAGTGTTCATTTGTTTCACAGATTTGACACACAATGTTTTCAACATATTTTAATTGACCACTCCTTTTCAATTCTAGTGCCTCGACTTTTCTAGCTAAAGATGCAAACTTAGCTTGGAGGTCATGATCTTCCCTAAGGTTGTACATACCTCTACTAGATGTATAAGGTTGAGTTTTACTCGGTACCTCATAAGTACCCGCGGTGTCCCAATTTTGAGCATTTTCAGCTAACAAGTTTAAGTACTCCATTGCTTCATCAGGGTCTTTATCTTCAAAAGTTCCATTGTACATCAATTCAACCATTTGTCTATCTCTAGGTGTTAACCCTTCATAAAAATGTGAAACCAATCTCCATATTTCAAAACCATGATGAGGGCAAGTATTAAGCAAGTCTCGATACCTATCCCAACATTGGTAAAATGTTTCTCCTAGTTTTTGAGTGAAAGTTGTGATTTGTCTTTTGAAAAAGTTTGTTCTGTGAGATGGGAAAAACTTCTTTAAAAACTGTTGTTGCATTTCATCCCAAGCACGAATGGTTCCAGGTCTCAAATTTTATAGCCATGTTTTAGCTTTACCTTTTAATGAAAAGGAAAAATACGTGATCACACTCTCATGCACGTGTAGGAATAAAATAAAAGAAAGAAGAAAACAAAAGAAGAAGAAACAAGAGAAAAGAAACAAAGTTATATACAAGAAAAGTGAAAAGAGAAAAGAAAAGAAAATAAATACTATAATTTGTACAAGAACTTACCTCCCCGGCAACGGTGCCAAAAACTAGACACGACTAAAAGATTGATGTATTCCCCCAAGTGCAAGAGTGTCGAAGTAATAAAAAACCCGGCAAGACCGGAGTCGAACCACAGGGAGGTTAATTGTACAAATTATAAATAACAATAATACAACAACAATAACAATAACAACAACAATAATAATAGCAATAATAATACTAACAATAATAGAAGTAGTAGTAATAGTAATAATAATAATAATAATAATAATAATAATAATAATAATTAAGAAAAAGAAGGAGCAGAAGAAGAAGAAAATGAGAACTTTGAGATGGAATATTAATGTAAGAATTAAACAATGATAATAACAAATGTCAAGGTTAAAGGATCCACTAATGGTATGTCAAACAAGTATAGTATAAACTCTTATTATTCAATTGAAAACCACACACAAAGGAGGTTCCAATCAGATTACAGATTGTTACCACACATAAAGGAGGTTCCAATCTGATTATAGATTGTTAACATCATTACATTAGTCATCTTATTCGATTAATGATAATACTTGTAAATCTCGTCAAGCATTCATGATTATAACTTATGTTAACAACAAATCAAGTTCCTTTCATAGCTCAGGTGTCGGTTATACCATACAGTATGAGCTATGAAAGTTCCAAGCATTTGTTGTACCATGTGTTATACAACATAAATCAAGATTAGTCATTTAACAAGCAAAGTATTAAAGAGTGAACAAGAAAACAAATACAAAGCATGTTAGTATCAAACATTAAAGTCCATATTAAGTTTACACTATACTTATTCTTACACCATTAGTGTAACCTTTTCCCCTTGACATAATAAACTTAGCTAGACATAATGAAAGAAAGAAAAATAAATAAACAAAATAAGAACATAAATAAGATAAAATTTAGCTAAGTAAATGAAAGGAAATGAAAGGCATAAACTTGATATTAATGAAAGCAAAGCATAAATATTACAAAAAATACAAAGAGAGAAAGCAAGAACATGACCTTGATCTGGAAACCAAGATGCCTAAATGCATGGAAAATACCTCCTTTTATAGGCCAAAATTAGGAACTATTGATTTGATGACTAATTGATGAGTGGGTGACCAACTCTTGACTTGGTGACAATCCTTATCTTCTGTTGTCTGCTTAAAATGTCATTAATAACATCAAAATTAGAGCCACTTAAAAACATGAAAGTTGTAGGAAATTGTCTCAGATTTCTTGTGTAAAAACGTCAGCTCATTTCGACGTCTAGAACTCCAGATATGGCCAAAATACTAAATAGTGCTCGGGCTAGAGGACACATTCGGGCTTCTTTGTTGTTGCTACAATTTGGACTTGCAAATGGCCTTTTTAGATCTTGGGCTCCATATGAAAGTTGTAGGTCTATGTCTTACCTTTCCATCCATATAAAGTACACCTAAATCTGAGATCTACAACTCTAGATATCATCCAATTACTGAACAGTGTTCCGGTTTGGACTGTACCAACATCTCTTTTCTAAGTTTGGCCATCTCTTTGTCCTTTCAATTTCAGTTCTTAAATTCATCAATCAATCCTTTCATTTATGTGATAGGCCTGCATTTAAAATGAACATTTACCATAAATTAAAGGTATCTTATATTATTAGTTATATTATTATAAAACATGCTTTAGTTAAGGAGTTATTGATACTTCGAGTGCAAAATGATGATATAAAACCTTGATAAAAATACACTTTTAAGTATCAATCACATATCCATTATGGTAATTAATAAATGTGATGAAAGGATGATGACATGAATTGTTATTGGTCCATATAGATATCTGTATGTATAAAACCTAACAATTTATTTTATTTTTTACTCTTTCAAATAAAATCATCTTATCTAAGGAACAAGTTTCACAAGTTTTATATGATTTATTGTAACCTAATTTTAACTCATTGTCATTTTAATTTAATTTTACAGGGTTTAAAATATAAACTTAAAAGATCAGAGATTTATTTCGATGAAAAATATGATTTGTCAACTTGCATAAAAACTAGGGACAACAATGTACTTTTATCATTTATCCTTATCTTCAATATTATCATTATTAAGTGATTGATTATCATCTTCGGCCATATTTTCTGAAAATGATGAGAATTGTAGGAAATTGTCTCAATTGTTTTTAAAAAAATGGAGGTCATTTGGACTTCTAGAACTCTAGATATGGGCTGAATATTAAACAATGTCTGGGTTGCGGGACAGATTCGAACCTCTTTGTTATTGCTACAGTTTGGACTTGAAAACAGTCTTATTAAAACAAGATCTCCACATGAAAGTTGTAAGCCAATGTCTTACCTTTTCATCCATATAAAGTAGACCTAAATCCAAATCTACAGCTCCAGATATGACCCAATTACCAAACAGTGTTCCAGTTTAGACTGCACCAGCATCTGTTTTCTAAGTTTGACTATCTCTATGTCCTTTCAATTTGAATACTTCAACTCATTAATCAATCTTGTTATTTATGTGATAGGCCTGCATTTAAGATGAATATTTACCATAAATTAAAGGTATCTTGTATTATTAGATATGTTATTATAAAAACATGTTTTAGTTAAAGAGTTATGGATACTTCAAGTGCAAAATGATGATATAAAACCTTGATAAAAATGTATTTTTAAGTACTAATAAACTAATCTAGATTTATGTTGTATAGTACTTGGTAAACAAATGCTTGACACTTTCATAGCACAAACCGTTTGGTATAACCAACACTTGTGTTATGAAAGGAATTTGATTTGTCGTTAACATAAGTTATAATCATAAATACTTGACAACATTTATAAGTATTAGTATTATTCAAATAAGATAGCTAATGTAATCATGTTAACAATTTATAATCTAATTGGAACATCCTTTGTGTGTAGTTTTCATTTGAGTAATAAGAGTTTATACTATACTTGTTTGAAATACCATTAGTGGATCCTCTAACCTTGACATTTGTTGTTATCATTGTTTAATCTTTACATTGATGTTCCATCTCAAAGTTCTCATCAACTTCTTCTTCTTCTTCTTTTTTTACTATTACTACTATTATTATTGTTATTGTTGTTGTTATTGTTGTATTGTTGTTATTTATAATTTATACAATTAACCTCCCAGTGATTCGACCCGATCATTTTAGGTTATTTATTATTTCAACACTTCTGCATTTCAGAGAAGACGTCAATCTTTTAGTTGTGTCAATAACTCATCTAAGTCATTTAAGGTAGTTAAGTAGGACATAATTTTATAGCGTTCAACATATTTGATTAATAATAACATTGAGTAGTTCAACAAGTTATATATGAATATAAATTTGATTTTATGCACATAAAATCAAAAGGCATCAAATTATTTTTTCAAGATGTACTTAATATATTAATGTAGAATTTATTATCAATTTTTAATTCGGTATTATTTCATGACATAATTAATATATCACACACAATAATTATATATTAACACATACCCCTAGTATATTATTCTAATTGAATGATTATGGATATATTTAAACTAATTCTCTCAAGCTATTGAAGAAAATTAGGTGGTCAAAATTTAGACAGTTGCTACAAGTCTTTACAAGTATCATGGTTATATCATTCATCACCATTCTTTCTTTATTTTAGATTACAAAATAAATTTCTGATCTAAATTTCTATATTTCTAAATTACGTAACATTTACATAATTGAATAAAAAAAATCAAGTTACATTGATAAATTTCTGAACTTAATAAATCTTATTTATCACATGCTTTTATTTGAAAAATAACTTTTTAAAATTTTAAAAGAAGATTAATCATATTCAAATTCTTGTTAATGTCCTAAACCATTTTAGATCAATTAAATTAAAATTTTTGGCTTGAAACTCCTTTTATTATATAAAAGTCATTTATATAAACATTATTTAATTAAATCCTAATCTAATTATAATAATAAAAAATCAATGATTCTTTAATTAAAAATTTTAATTCAATCCTAATCTAATTAGAATAATTAATTTTATTTATGATTTTAATTTTAAAATATAAAATCAATATTTTATACATAAAGGAGTAGAATTGTAATTATACCCTACATGAATTAGGTATAAGTTGTAAGGGTAGGATGGTAATTCTACCCTTTAAAATTTACAAAGCTCACAGCCATAATCATGATTGCAGCCCAACTACCTCAACTTGAAGCTGTCGGCATTAGCACACTGCCACTGCTAGCAAGTTGCCAGGTAGCGGCTATTACTGCACCAAGCCATGCCCAACAATGCGAGGTGGCAGCCTCACACCACATAGCCCCTTGCATGAGGCAGCTGCCTCGTGGAGGGCTGTTATCAATAACGCCAAGCTCTGCTCCTAGTGGGGCAGCAGCCCATTGCTGCTCTCTTTACTGTCACGGACCACTAGCTATGCACATAGCATTGCCAAGCACGCCAACCATGTTGGCAGCTGAGCGACCTTTAAAATGTTTTTATTTATTTTTCCAATTTCTAACAAGATCTGCCTATTTTGCCCAAATTCAAAAATCCAGCTAGATTTGGCTGGAACAGTACCCAATTTCTTTTTTCTAGAAAAATAAATTTTGCACATGAATGTAATTCACAACCAATACTAATAACAATTAAAACGTCCAATTAATAACGTACTTGTTTAACAAAAACTTTAATATTAATGTTAGATTTGCTGTAAAAAATAAATGCAATGAAAAAGATAAATTTTAAATTATAACAGTCTCAAATATCTTGTTGGAAAAAATTTAAAATATTTAAAATTTATATAAAAATTACTTAAAAATTAGATTTTTTTTCATTAATAATTTGTTTTGAAACTAAGTTATTATATATCACAACTTACTTAAATGTTTGATCTCTAATAATAATTTATATAAATTATTAATAATAAATCTCCTATATCTTTTTAGAAGAGAAAAATTGATATTTCTTTAAATGCTAGTTTTTTATTTTTGTGTTTCAGGTGTTTCTATATTATAATATATAAAAAAATAAAGGTATAACATTTTTTATTAATAAAAAACCTAAAACTTTATAAATGACAATACCAATTTGTTTTTTAAATAAATCATCGATCAAGTTATATTTAATTAATAATTTTATTTTAATTTTTTAATAATGTTTTTATGAATCTGGCCTATTAGATTTCTTAATAAGTTGACTCAAATATAAATCACAATTTTTAATAAAATATAATTTAATAAATTAAATAATTTAATTTACTATTAATTTAAAAATTATTGATTTATATTTGAAAATTAAATATAATATTTAATACCATGTTATATGACCTTTTAAATATAAAAAAATTTATAAATAGTTTAACTTAACTGTTAAGTGATTAATTTTTTTAATAATTAATAGTATTTCATCAAGAATGTTATAATTTGTATATTATAACATGAAATATGTTTATTTTATTAAATTATTTTTATTTTTCATATTATAGTATTTAATTATTTGAATAAAATTTAATTTTTTTAAATTTCATTAAATATTAGTATTTCATAATCAATACTAATACTATTTAATAACAAATAAAAAAATATAAAAAAATATTTTTTTATTTCAATTACTCAAATTATTTTAAATGTCTAGTTAAAAATAAAATTATTACATTCGTGATATTTAAGATAAAAAGTCATCAATATTTTATTATTATTTTAAGACCAACACATTTCCTTCATCTCTCCACGTCGTGAACCACCCAGCGCAGCCGGCCCTCCACCATTTCTCCAGTGGTTATTAACACAAAAGTCCAGTCGAAGTTTCAACCTCCATTCAGACCCATTTACCCATAGTCCCAGCAACACCCAAAAGCTCACACAAAATCATCGTTCTCATATTTGAAAGCCCCTCCACTGTCCATTATTTCTCTCACGGCCAACGGTAGCGGCATTGCCCTTACACGCCGGCGACGGCAGCTTCCGCAACCCTGTCACTCTCTTTCTCCTCCACCCATAACAGCTAGCAGCGCCGTTCAACCCATCCACGACTCCAACTCCACACAAACACCTTTCTAAAACAGCCACAAATGAAGAGTTTATTTTCCCGCTATCTCACACCTTCATTTGAGGAGTTGAACAGTGCTCGCTATATGTAGCGAGTACTATGAAACTAGAATAACTAGCTAAGTGAACAGCAACAAATGAAGAGTTTATTTTCCCGCTATCTCCCACCTTAACCGCCTTTTGCTTCTTCCATACAAAATTTGTTCCTTTTATTTTATTTTTCTTAAACCGATGTGTTGATGTTGCAATGTTCGGGAGTTGGTCAAAACTATTCTGTCATTAGCTATTTTTAATCTAAATATTGTTATATGATTGTAAGGAGTTAATGATAAGTACCAATAAAAAAAAAATTTAAAAAAAGGAGTTATTTGGCACCCTACTTGATCCCTTATTATAGGCCCTTAATACTTGGATCTTCACCAACCACTAAATAATAAACAAAGGCCTTCCTTGTATAACTCTCCTATAATCGCTCCGAACCTCATCTCTTCCTCTGGAAATGGAGAAACCACCAACAAATTTAGCTAAAGGCTCAATCAATGCCTTCAAATCTAAAGACTACCCACGAATAGCTAAGGGAGGGCCATTCATTGCCTTCCTTTTCTCTATTTTTCTCTATATATATCTCTATTTTCTATATTTTCAATCTCTCCCCTTAAACAACCCTAAGTTTTGGTTCTTCATTTCCAACACTCTCGTCCTAAGCATTGCTGTGGATTATGGTTCATTCTCTTCCTCGTCAAAAGGCATTAATAAACATGATATTTATGAAGAGCACGTGGTAATGAGGAGGCAAAGAAGTGTTCCAACATCCCCCTCATCATCATACTCGGAATTTATCAAGACAGTACGCTTGAATGAAGAAACGGTAAATAAAGAGAGTCGAGAAAAGACAAGAGCTGCCCACCAAAGAAAATTGCCAATTGTTCACGAAAGTGTTGAGCATGAAAATCCTTCCTCCTTTAATTCCCAGGAGGGAAAGAGGCTAGAAACTAGTGCCGTAAGAAGTGGTGAAGCTATTCGTCACAAGAAGAAGGCTGTTGTAGCAAAAGCTTTACAACGTAGCAAGTCGGAGATTGTTAAGCGGGTGGTGATTGATGAGAGTAAGAACATTATACGTAGAATAGAAACTGAAAACTATGAGCTACCAGACTCTGATGACGTAAAAAATGAGTACGCAGATATGTCCAATGAAGATTTAAATAGAAGAGTTGAGGAGTTCATTCAGA
Source organism: Populus euphratica (assembly GCF_000495115.2). Classification (NCBI taxonomy): domain Eukaryota; kingdom Viridiplantae; phylum Streptophyta; class Magnoliopsida; order Malpighiales; family Salicaceae; genus Populus; species Populus euphratica. The sequence continues at coordinate 31,613 of NW_011501420.1, forward strand.
GGTTCAATAAGCAAGTTCGGCTTCAAGGAGAAGTTTACTCAAGAAAATAGGGATCGAGATAATAAAAGATCACCCTTTTGCGGTCTTCTTGCTTCCGTCCGTGTCTGTGTCTTGCCTCCCACTTGGCTTCTATATATTTTACTTAGTTTTTGTTAGTGTGCAACTGCTTTATGTTCATTGTTTCAAAATTAATTAATTTATGTTCGTTACTAGTTTTCAGCTTCTGACAATTTGATTGCTAACAATTCAGAGTTTAAGACACGTACCCTAATGAATCTTACTTCCAAGATTTTTCTTAGGAAAACGAATTACAAATTAATGAAGACTTTTCATGCTGAAAACTTATAAATTATGTGACAATCGATAAGTCATAAAATATGAATCACATAAATGAAAAATAAATGGTCTATCATTAAATAAATAAATAAATAACTGCTCTTGATTTTATATGAGAATTTTGGATGGAAAGTGTGTGTGCCATTCCTCTTCACCCTATACATATGGGTATGCATGTATAGTATGATTAACAAATCTTATGGGATAGGTATGATAGTCAATCAAAGCTTATTTATTTTTCAATCTCCTGATTTTGAACCTTACAAACACTACTTTGAAAAATAATTCCCCAAGATGTATTAGAATAATGCGGGGTTTGCAACTTTAAAATTGTTCATAAATGATTTGTAGTTTCAATTGACATGTAAATTAATATCAAAATACTGTTAATTTAATATATTATATAATCAATCGATTGACTACATGACATTATTATATTCATATAAATATATATTTATTGTTAATAAAAACTTAATTTATTTTTAATATTCATATAATAATAGATTAATAAATCTAGAGTAAAGGTAAAGCACTACAAGATTTTACAGTTTTACTGACGGACAAATTACATCGGTGTGTGATTAGAAGTTCGTCAATGATTTTTTTATCGACGTCATCACCGACGGATTATGTCCGTCGGGTTTCCTTTCGTCGGTAATTCAACATTCCGTTGCTATATCGGTTGGCAAAACAAAAAAAACCATTTGCCGATGGTTTTACATACGAAATTTGTGCGCAAAAAAAAAAGATTCCCGCTTGAAATATACCGACAGATTTGTATTCCGTCGGTGATATTGTGATTTACCGATGGACACTAACCATCGGTAAAACTGTCGGTGAGTGTATGAAATACCGACCGAATATATCCATTTGTAAATTTGTCGGTAAGTGTGGCAACTACTGTTAAATGTCGATGGAATAATTCTATCGGTAAGTCGGTTGGTAAGTGTTTAAAATGCCGACCGAATGAATCAATCGGTAAAATCCTTGGTAATTGTTTTTTTTTAAATTTTTTTTTAAAAAATTATTTAGGATATATAATATAAAAATATATAAATTAATTGTAATAAAAACCAATTATGCAAATAAAATTTATATTAAACAAAAAAAAACAAAGTTAAATAATATTCATTACAAACTGAATATGTTTCAAAAAAAATATTAAATGAAGTTTTAAAGGTAAATAATATTTATTACAAATTAATATAAAGGTGGAGCTGGAGGAGGAGGAGGAGATCCTAGAGGAGGCTGGTGGTTATACGGCCAAAAAGGATTAGGCGCACATGTTCCACTATTTGTCATATTTATAACCATTTCACGAAGCTGTTCATAAGCCACTTTTTATTGTTCATACTCTGTTTTTTGTTGTGCTTGAGACGCTTTGATTTGCTCAGACTCCGCTCTTTGTTGTGTATGAGACGCTTTAAGTTGTGCATACTCCGCTGATAAGTGGTCGTATTTCTCGGTGAGCTGAGCTGTGTGTTGTTGCAAGGCCTCGAACTCCTTTAGATTGGGAGCTCAATATTGATTGGGAGCTCCCAATGGTTGAAACACTACGGGTCGACCGCAAGTTGTCGGCCGTAGTGTTGGAGAGCCCGTAAACCTGATTTTTATCGGGTCCACCTAACGAGCCAACCTCCATCCACAAATCCGGATCGAATTTCGGATGGGTCAAAATATCGTCCCTGTATCTCTCCCTTAACCGATTATTGTAGGTCTCTTGAAAATAAAAAATAAAAAAGTAATCATCATATTCAATTCAAGAAACATAATAACTTATATAATAACTTACAAAATAAAATGGTTGAACAAACATACCATGAAATGTTGAGTACTGTTATCAATGAACTGTTGCACCCCCTTCTGGCGGTCTTCACTCTGCACGTGCGTCTCCACAAACAGCTCCATCGAGCTCAGCTCACGTCCAAGAGACGCAGCCTATAATGAAAAAAGATATATTAACAACAACTGAATTTAACGATATATTTCATTTAAATTAATCTTACCATTCATTTCGCGTGTGCAGCAAATGAAACGGAGCCGCCAGTGTGCGTTCTCACCACGCCATGAATTGACCAATTCTGGTTGCCAGCACGGGACTGTGAGCGTCGTATGAACCGCT
>NW_011501420.1:34136-43794 GCF_000495115.2 Populus euphratica
GAACCGCTCAGACGTTACGTGCTCAATATAGTGCGGCCATATATCTTCCAAGATGTATATCAACTTGAAATCCCTCTAAACTGCAACATCGTTCCAGCCTTGGAAACCCCTATCCCTCGTGTTTTTTTTTTCTTTTTTTGTGCTTCATATCAAAAATCACGCAACCTACTTCACATAATCAAAAATTACATTTCGAAACATAAATTTTTGTCTAAAAAAAATCTTGTATTATTTTCGATCTTACCTAGTTGCCGCGTGATTTTCCCACACCCTCCTCACAATAGTGTTATGCTCATTGTCCTAGCAGAATTTGTACTGTGTATAAATGAACAAGTTTAAATAAAAATAATAATTTATTTACAATTATATTAATAAGCTGAAAATTATAAATTAATACCAACGTCAAACTTGTTAAACCATGCATTGATTTGAGGCATCCATTCAGGATGCTTAGATATCTGACTCCAGTGAAACAACAAAATCTCCATCGATGATTTAAAAGCCGATGATATTACTCGGGCGGCTTCAATGTTTGTGAACCTGAAAATAAATGAAATAAATCCAATAGTGATTATTTCATAAATTATGTTGTAATTGTTTTTAAAAAAAACTAAAACCTTAACAAACTTATGTTGAAAGGTCATCTTTCCACTGTGCCTCATACTTATGGGTAAATTGATTCCGTTGTGAAGTAACACTGGAAGAGGCAGTATTGCTTGACGGTGCAGGTGGTGTAGGTGCCTCTTTTTGAGAGGCACCTAAGAAAATATCATCATCGCTGCTAGACGAACTAGCTACGACCATACGTGAGCGATCAACTCTAGTTTTCGTTCTACGCATCTACACAATTTTATACAAATAATTATATAATTAAATTCAAATGTGAAAAAAAAATTCGACAGCACCTCCCCTATACTGGATACTACCCAAATCCACAAACCTACACATATTAACAATAGCCACAACCAATTTACCCAATCTATACTAATTATTCCAACATATTCAATTACTAATCCTAAGGTAAATTCAACATTAAAAATTACAATTCAACAAATTATTCAATAATTATGCTAATACAATAAAATAATAAATTAAAAAAACTCTAGAATAACAATCAAAATAAATGAAAAAAATTAGACCCAAATCATGCAATAATAAAGAAAAATTAATAATTATTCCAACATATTCAATTACTAATCCTAATGTAAATTCAACATTAAGAATTACAATTCAATAAATTATTCAATAATTATGCCAATACAACAAAACAATAAATTAAAAAAAAAACATTAAAGTAAATTCTATGGTAAATTCAACATTAACAATAAATATTCAACATATGACCTAATTATGAAATAGTGTTCTGGTTTGGATTGCATCGACATCTCTTTTCTAAGTTTGGTCATCTCTTTGTCCTTTTAATTTTAGTTCTTAAATTTATCAATCAATCCTTTCATTTATGTTATTAGATATGTTATTATAAAGCATGCTTTAGTTAAAGAGTTATTAATACTTCGAGTGCAAAATGATGATATAAAATCTTGATAAAAATGCACTTTTAAGTACTAATCACACCCCCCAACTAGCTTATTATTAGTCCCTAGTAATCAAAGCGCTAAAATAGAAAAACAATTTGCAAATTCCACAAAGCAAGGTATTCATCATTCAACTTTCATTAATCTATCCAGATAAACAAACTCTCATTAAATTTATATATCTGCTCAATACCTTTTAACAAGATATTAATAAACCTTTCTTTTGTGCTCAATATATCGACACATAATTATGGGGCTTTTCTTGGAAGAAAATAAATTTTTTGTTCTAATGTTTAAAGTTAACTTCCTTGGGTTGAGACTATTATTTTTTTCTTTTTTTTTAAATATATATACATATAACTTAAAACATCATGCATCTTTAACCCATGTAACGAGCTTTCGGCTAATGACTCCCAGACCAGTTGGTCTTAGGGCATTAGGTGTTGAGACACCCCTACGAGCTTAGTAACTCGGGTCGCAGATACTGATATGTAGATAATGCAATGTTTGATTCCCTTAAGCTTTTCTCCTTAACCCATGTAACAAGCGTTGGGCCAATAGCTCCCAAGTCAGTTGACTTTAGGATATTAGGTGTTAAAACACCCCTTCGGGCTTAATTGCTTAGGTTAGGGAGGCTATGAAACCAAACTTATCTACATTTTTATTATCATCATTCTTTTTTGTTTTTTTTCAAATTATATACTATTCCTTTCCCTTAGTTGTTACCTTTAACAAATGAACATAAATAATATAATAATCCATTATGCAACCCACAATCATATGTTAAAGTGTGTGTGTGTGTGTAAATTAAGATTTAAGAATACATGTTAAATGAGTATATGAGCAGAATTAAATGATAGTAATGCGAGAGTTTGTAAACCTGAATATTTCAAGAAGTATTATGATAAACCTTATTAAGAATGGTTACTTAGATGCGTCTCAAGAGTTATAAAAAGATCTCCTTTACTCTGCCATCATAGTAACAACAATTTTGCACATGCTTTATAAAATAGAAAACACAGTTAGTTTTTTTTTTTTTTTTGCTACTACCCTCCCCCCAACCAAAACGAGACATTGTCCTCAATGTTTTAAGATAGAAAGATAGAGTATAAAAGATATCACTTGAAATAACGAACACTGGCAAACCTGAAACACACTGAAACAAATATAAAAAACAACAAAATAGAATAATAAAATCAAAAGACACAAAGATTCACAAATGAAGGCTCAAATCTAATTTAATCTTTTTACAGCTTTCCTTAGTTGACCAATTTATGCGACTTGACACAACGAAAAGATTGATGTCTTCTCCCAAGTGCAGGAGTGTTGAAGTAATAAATAACTTGGCAAGACCAGGTTCGAACCACAGAGAGGTTAATTGTACAAATTATAAACAACAACAATAGTAACAACAACAACAACAATAATAATAGTAATAACAACAATAACAATAATTACAATAATAATAATGGTGGTAGTAGTAGTAATAATAATAATAATAATAATAATAGAAGAAGAAGAAAAAGAAGAAGTTGATAAGAGCTTTGAGATGGAAAGATTAACGTAAGACATAAACAATGATAATAACAAATGTCAAGGTTAGAGGTTCCACTAATGGTATGTCAAACAAGTATAGTATAAACTCTTATTAATCAATTGGAAACCACACACAAAGGAGATTCCAATCTGATTATAGATTGTTAACATGATTACATTAGTCATCTTATTCGATTAATGCTAATACTTGTAAATCTCGTCAAGCATTCATGATTATAACTTATGTTAACAACAAATCAAGTTCCTTTCATAGCTCAGGTGTCGGTTATACCATACAGTATGGGCTATGAAAATGCCAAGAATTTGTTGTACCAAGTGTTATACAACATAAATCAAGATTAGTCATTTAACAAACAAAGTATTAAAGAGTGAACAAGATAACAAATACAAAACATGTTAGTATCAAACATTAAAGTCCATATTAAGTTTACACTATACTTATTCTTACACCATTAGTGTAACCTTTTCACCTTGACATAATAAACTTAGCTAGACATAATGAAAGAAAGAAAAATAAATAAACAAAATAAGAACATAAATAAGATAAGAGTTAACTAAGTAAATGAAAGGAAATGAAAGGCATAAACTTGATATTAATGAAAGCAAAGTATAAGCAATACAAAAAATACAAAAAGAGAAAGCAAGAGCATGATCTTGATCTGGAAACCAAGATGCCTAAATGCATGGCAAATGCCTCCTTTTATAGGCCAAAATTGGGAACTATTGATTTGATGACTAATTGATGAGTGGGTGGACAACTCTTGACTTGGTGATAATCCTTATCTTCTCTTGTCTACCCAAAACATCATTGATAACGTTAAAATTGGAGCCACTCAAAACATGAAAGTTGTAGGAAATTGTCTCAGCTTTCTTGTGTAAAAAATTCAGCTCATTTTGACTTCTAGAACTCCAGATATGGCCAAAATACTGAACAGTGCTTGGGCTGGAGGACAGATTTGGGCTTCTTTGTTGTTGCTACAATTTGGACTTGAAAATGGCCTTTTTAGATCTTGGACTCATACGAAAGCTGTAGGCCTATCTCTTACCTTTCCATCCATATAAAGTAGACCTAAATCTAGGATCTATAGCTCCAGATATGACCCAATTACCGAACAGTGTTCCGGTTTGGATTGCACCGACATCTCTTTTCTAAGTTTGGCCATCTCTTTATCCTTTCAATTTCAGTTCTTAAATTCATCAATCAATCCTTTCATTTATGTGACAGACCTGCATTTAAAATGAACATTTACCACAAATTAAAGGTATCTTATATTATTAGATATATTATTATAAAACATGCTTTAGTTAAGGAGTTATTGATATTTCAAGTGCAAAATGATAATATAAAACTTTGATAAAAATACACTTTTAAGTACAAATCACACCCCCCAACCAGTTTATTACTAGTCCCTAGTAATCAAAGCATTAAAATAGAAAAATAATTTGCAAATTCCCACAAAGCAAGGCATTCATCATTTACCTTCCATTAATCCATCCAGATAAACAAACTCTCATGAAATTTATATATCTGCTCAATACCTCTTAACAAGATATTAATAAACCTTTATTTTATGCTCAATGTATCAACACATAATTATGGGGCTTTTCTTGGAAGAAAACAAAATTTTTGTTCTAATGTTTAAGGTTAACTTCCTTGGGTTGGGATTATTATTTATCTTTTTTTTTTTATCTTTTTTTTTTCGTTTTTCTAATGTTTAAAGTTAACTTCCTTGGGTTGAGACTATTATTTTTTTCTTTTTTTTAAAATATATATATACATATAACTTAAAACACCATGCATCTTTAACCCATGTAACGAGCTTTCAGCTAATGACTCCCAGACCCGTTGGTCTTAGGGTATTAGGTGTTAAGACACCCCTACGAGCTTAGTAACTCGGGTCGCAGATACTGATATGTAGATTAGGTGTTGAGACACCCCTACGAGCTTAGTAACTCGGGTCGCAGATACTGATATGTAGATAGTGCAATGTTTGATTCCCTTAAGCTTTTCTCCTCAACCCATGTAACAAGCGTTGGGCCAATAGCTCCCAAGCCAGTTGACTTTAGGGTATTAGGTGTTAAAACACCTCTTCAGGTTTAATTGCTTAGGTTAGGGAGGCTACGAAACCAAACTTATCTACATTTTTATTATTATCATTTTTTTTCTTTTTTTTTTTGTCTTTTTTTTCTTTTTCTTTTTTTTTAAATTATATATTATCCCTTTCCCTTAGTTGTTACCTTTAACAAAATAACATAAATAATGTAATAATCCAATATGCAACCCACAATCATATGTTAAAGTGTGTGTGGGTAAATTAAGGTTTAAGAATACATGTTAAATGAGTATATGAGCAGAATTAAGTGATAATAATGCAAGAGTTTGTAAATCTGAATATTTCAGGAAGTATTATAATAGACCTTGTTAAGAATGGTTACTAAGATGCGTCTCAAGAGTCACTTTAACAAAAGAGCTCCTTTACTCTACCATCTTAGTAACAACAATTATGCATATGCTTTATGAAATGGAAAACATTTTTTTTTTATCAACTACTACCCTTTCCCCCGACCAAAACAAGACATTGTTCTCAATGTTCTAAGGTAGAAAGATAGAGTATAGAAGATATCACCTGAAATAACGAACATTGACAAACCTGAAACACTAAAACAAATATAAGAAACAACAAAACATAATAATAAAACCAAAAGACACAAAGATTCACAAATGAAGGCTCAAATCTAATTTAATCTTTTTACGGCTTTCCTTAGATGACCAATTTATGCGACTCATGGAGGGATCAATCACAGGAATGAAAGATTGTAGTTGGTCAATCAATTGTTCAGCAGTAGCAGTAGAGATTATGATTTGTCGTGCAGAAGATGTTAGAAATTCCTGTTCCATAGCATGATCAAGAAAAGACAACAACTTATCATAATAGCCATTAACATTTAACAAACCTATAGGTTTATGGTGAATGTGCAATTGGGCCCAAGAGGAAAGATGAAAGATCTCTTCCAATGTGCCTAGACCACCTGGTAAAGCAATGAAGAGATCAGCATGGTTAAACATTGCATTCATTGGAGCTGACGTTGTGGAGACCTGAAGTTCCTCTCCAATTGTTTTTCCAATGATATCCTCTTGTGTCAAAGCTTCGGGGACAACCCCCAAAACTTGACTACCTCCTAAAAATGCAGCTATTGACACACCTCCCATTAACCCAAGACTGCCTCCCGCATATATTAAATGAATCTTTCTCTCAGCTAGCACTTGACCAAGATGATTTGCTGATTCTAAAAACTCCTTTTCTTTCCCAGGACTAGATCCACCAAAAACACAAATATTTCTTATATGATGACTTGAGGAACTTGCCATTTCTACACAATTCTATATTTGATGAATGTATGGGTTGAGTGGAAATGAAGGGAAGGAAGATAGGATTTTATAGATGAGAAATTAAAAGGGCAATCATACCACCTATGTGTAAGCCAGTTGGACTCTCACACACACTCTCTCTCTCTTTATTTATTTATTTATTTATGAAAAAGCATATGTATATACAGGTAGTTGTGATTGTGGCTTACATCTTCCCTTGATTTTACGTCCAAGAACGGCTTAAACGCCCTTTATAGGTCGAGGATAGGCTTCCCATCTAGTTTTCTTAAAAGCTGGCAAACAGGGTCGTTTTTAGTCAGATTTCCAAGACTAAGTTGATCATGTTCTTTATGAAATAGTGGTCATAAATCATGAATTACACGATGAACATCTCCACTAGGATGCGTCTCAAGAGTCAATAGAAGATTATCTAAAGACTCCTTACTCAGGCCATCCTTAATGAATTGTATTTTATCTTCACGGTTTATAGATACCATTCCTAAAGAACGACATTATGTATTAAAAGTCCATCTAGCACATCGATGATAGACTTTCAGTCATTTTGCACGATGTTTCTTTGCAAAAGTGCTTTTACCTGTTCCAAGCATATGTGAAATGAATGAGTTAGAGGACTCACCTGATAATCGGATCTTTGGTTCAATCAACCAGCGAATATCTCATTGTCAAGAATGCATCTTCGAAATATTTGATCAGGACAATATTTGAATAAATAAGGATCATCCCAATAAAAGTTCTTCAATTCGTTTAAGAACTTTCTTTTATCTTGGGTACACTAATGAGCTGGCAATTATCCTGAAACAAGAAAATTGACAATATTAGCAAATCAAGGCATTGTAGAGACAGAAAGTAAAGATTCATTAGGAAAGTAGTCATCGATTGTTGTGATGTCAGTTTTCGAATCTGTTGTCAATCTTGACAAGTGATCTGGGACAACATTTTCGCTGCCTTTCTTATCTTTTATTGTGATATCAAATTCTTGAAGTAATAAAATCCACCGCACCAATCTAGCCTTAGAATCTTTCTTAGAAAGAAGATATTTCAATGCTGCATGATCACTAAAAACAACAACAGGTGAGCCAACAAGATAAGATCTGAATTTTTCACATGCAAATACTACTGCAAGTAATTCTTTTTTAGTGGTGGTATAATTTATTTTAGCACTATTTAAAGTTTTACTTGCATAGTAAATTACATAAGGTTTCTTATCTTTTCTTAGTCCCAAAACAGCACCTACGGCATAATCACTAGCATCACACATTATTTCAAAAGGTAATGACCAATCGGGAGGTTGAATGATAGGAGAACAAGTAAGCAAGTTTTTAAGTTTAACAAAGGCTTCTTCACAATGTTCAGTCTATTCAAAAATAGTATCCTTTGATAGAAGGTTACTTAAAGGCTTAGATATTACACTAAAATCTTTGATGAACCTTCTATAAAAACCAGCATGTCCTAGGAATGATCTAACATCTTTAAGAGATTTTGGTGTTGGCAAGTTTGCAATTAGCTCGATTTTAGATTTGTCAACCTCAATTCCTTTTGATGAAACAATGTGACCAAGTACAATGCCGTTTGTTATCATAAAATGACATTTTTCCCAATTCAGCACAAGATTCTTCTCTTCACACCTGGTCAAAACCTTTTCTAAGTTAGTCAAACAATCATCAAATGAATCGCCAAAAACAGAAAAATCATCCATGAAAATCTCAAGAAAATGTTTAACCATATCACTAAATATACTAAGCATGCATCTTTGAAATGTGGCTGGTGCATTACATAATCCAAAAGGCATCCTTCGATATGCAAAAATACCAAATGGACATGTGAAAGTAGTCTTCTCTTGATCTTCCAATGCAATTTCAATTTGGTTGTAACCCGAGTAGCCATCTAGGAAACAATAAAATTCATGACCTGCAACTCTTTCTAGGATTTGATCCATGAAAGGTAAAGGAAAATGATCTTTTCTAGTCATTGAATTAAGTTTCCTATAGTCAATGCACATGCGCCAACCAGTAACAATTCTAATGGGAATTAACTCATTGTTATCATTTGTTATCACAGTGACTCCAGACTTCTTGGGTACAACTTGGGTAGGACTTACCCATTTGCTATTAGAAATAGGATAAATGATTTCATTATCTAGAAGCTTAATGATTTCATTTTTCACTACTTCTTTCATATTAGGATTTAGCCTTCGTTGCATTTCTCTAGAGGGTTTAGCATTTTCCTCTAAATAAATTATGTGTGTACAAATTAAAGGACTAATTCCTTTTATATCAGCTATGGTCCATCCTAATGCATTTTTGTGCATTTTCAGAGTTTGTAATAACTTACCTTCTTGATGTGCATTAAGTTTGGAAGAGATTATTACCGGAAAAGTGTCATTTTCTCCCAAAAATAAGTATTTGAGATTGGATGGCAATGACTTCAAATCAGGTTTTGGTGGTTGAACACTTGAAGGTATGAACTTAATTGATCGTGGTGGCAATTCCTTAATTTATGGCCTCCAATTACTTGTCTTTGATTCTTCCTGAAAATAAATCATTTGCAAATCATTAGATTCATCAATCTCAATTTCACTAGAAGTGGTTGGAAATTGATCATGAATCAATTTTTCAGTAAAGTCCACTTCCTGTAAATCATTATCATCTCTAGGTTGCTTGCAAATGCTGAAAATATTCATCTCCAATGTCATGTTTCCAAATGATAGCTTCATCAGTCCATTCCTACAATTAATCAATGCATTAGAAGTTGCAAGAAATGGACGTTCTAAAATAACAGGAAATGAATTACATACTTCAACAGGTTGTGTGTCCAAGACAATAAAATCCACAGGATAAATGAATTTATTGACTTGTACTAACACATCTTCAATTATTCCTCTAGGTACTTTTATAGATCTATCGGCAAGTAAAAAAGTTATAGAAATTGGTTTTAACTCACCTAGATTGAGACTCTGAAAAACTGAATATAGAAGTAAATTCACACTAGCATCGAGATCAAGTAAGGTTCTTTCAATTTTATGCTCTCCAATAAAGCAAGAAATTGTAGGACAACCAGGGTCTTTATATTTCAAAGCATTATTGTTCTGAAGAATAGCACTTACTTGTTCGGCTAGAAATGCTTTCTTTTTCACATTCAGTTTCCTATTTACAGTGCATACATCTTTCAAAAATTT